>NW_009736825.1:38795-48846 GCF_000703405.1 Apaloderma vittatum | reverse complement strand
CTGCTGACTTTTTCTGAGTACCTTGAAGTTAAATTGCTGAAGGGATTTTTTTTTTTTTAAAGCTTAGTGCTGTGAGCAACATATAGTTGTAAATATATTTAAGAAAAATACTGAGACCTGAAGCCAGACTTATTAACAAATGAAATCTTGCAGAAAATCTAACACTGATGTAATCTAGGTATTAAAATCACTTCGGCATATATTGTTTGGCACTTGACCTGTAGTTTGCCTTTTGAGTTGTTTTGCCACTATCACTTCCTTATTATGACCACTTTGTGCATCTTTTTTTGTTCTCCTGTTCATTACCCTTTTCCCACCTTTAGAAGGTAAGCTTTTCTCCACACCCTACACCTCTACCTTATACTAAAACCGAAAAAGCATGTACGTGGGATTTTGTGCTGTGTGCAGACTGCGTGCTGTGCAACTTTTTATTTGTGTGCCAGCTGTGACACCACACTTGTGTATACACACACGGGAGTTTGGAAAGAGTCTTAATAGTTCTGTCTAGCAGTATGCAGAAATTGGCTGTCACTAAGAGAATGGTAACTGCAAGCTGACCTGCACTGAGACTGTCTGAGTCGGATTAGAGTTAGTCCAAGAGTTTTAAAGCACATTCTTGCTGAATGTTTCTGTGTTAATTTGTTACTTGTCTCTGTAGCTACAAATAAAGGGTCCAGTCATGCAGGAGCAAGCTTTCTGCATGCCCAGAAAGCTTTATTAGATCAGGAATTTTGTCCATTCTGTAGTATTTCACCAGCAGCTTTCCTTCAGTTCAAGTGATTTGTGTTCTTCAGGTCTAGGCTTAAAACTTCAGTTTTATGTGTGCATTTTTTCCAGTTCAGTTTTATTTTTTGATTTAAGCATTCCTGTATTTTAAGAAATCCAAATACACGACAATTTTGGATTTTTTTTGCTGTTAAAAAAAAAAAAAAGGCTGTTGCAAATAGTTGGCAGTTTAGCCCTAGGAAATTCTTTGTCCTCTTGCTAGTGAGGCAGATTAATAAAGGATTTTATTAAGAAAATAGCTGATATATTGGAAGTATTTACAAACAGAAAATATTAGTAGTTATGTGTAATGCATAAACTTGTTGTGTGAATTGATATAATCAAAGTATCATTCTGTTCTGAGTTAAGAACTTTGTAACTGTATTTGGTTTTGAATTAAGCTATGCTGCCAACTTGAAACTGTAGCACTGGGCATTAACCAAACAGTTATGACTAAGAATGAGTTGAAAAATGCAGTGAGTTGAAGCAGGAACTACTTTGCAAATAGCCACTTGCTACCGACCTGTCCTGTATGTACATAGGTATCTAATGATTGACTGTTTCTGGGAGGGAGATCGAGGAGCTCTTTATTCTACTTGAGAGTACCATTGCATGCATTTTGTGCCCGGTGGTCATGAGAAAGGTATTTTTTTCCCCATGCTTTTCTGGAGCAAAGTTAGATGTGTTTGGGCATGCACAGTCTGGAATTCTTTCCTGTGTAGTACATGCTCTGGTTGGAGTTTGTTTATTATTCTATATTCAATTGTTTATACACTGAAGTACCACAAAATCTACCTAGAGATAGTGGAGAATGAACAAGAGTACGAAGAAGCCTACAATTCTGGCTTCATAAACTATTTTTTTTGGTCTTTCTAGACTCTGAACTGCACATTTCTGTTACTGGATTGCAATAATCTCTGCTTGCACTGATGCTGGATTTTTAATTTTTTTTAAAGTAGTATGCTGATTTAGAATTGAAACACTGAACAAATACTGATCTCTGACAAAATCTTGAAGAAAACACAAAACCCCAGCCCAAAGTATCTGTATTTATTTCTTTCATTTGTAGCTCTGTATCTTTTTTCCTTGAACTTTTTGTTTTATAGAGGAGTTTAGCTGCTTCTTGTATATTCTTAGTGCTTATTTTTTAAATTGACTTGAAGTAATACTCAATTCAAACATCTTCTATTTCCATAGACATGGAGGGAGTTCAAAATTGTAGGAAGCTGAGAAGTATCCAGTGTCCTGTAGGATTGAACTCTGGATGGTGACTTCAGCTCTTTATTCTGCCAGAAGTCTGGCTTTGCCTATTTCCTTCAACATTGCCTTCTTTGGTAATGAAATGCAGATATTGCTAGACTAGACCAGTTTGAGTCAGAGGTTGTGTTTTATATTCAACAAGGGATTGTGTAGGGTTTATTCTGCTCCTTTTCAAAGCACTGCCAATACCACCTGCTCCATGAATAATCTCAAAATTCTTGGTAGTGGCAGAAGTGATGCACAAAAGCATCTTGAATAAGTGGTCGTTTGCTTTAGGAACTGATTTGAAAAAAGCCAGCTTGCTCTTTTCCCTTCAGAAAATGTTGCACTAGTTGTTTAATTTTATTAACTTAAGTTGCTTATCTCTTCTGAAAAGGTAATAGTGCTGCTTTTTTTAATTAAATTCATTTTGCCAACAGGGGTACTGTGGGGAGAGGAGGGCAAGAATAGTTTTTTCTGATAAAACTGCTCTATGTGGGACTTTGTTATAGGATAGCTGTAGAAATTCTTTTATTTTCTTGCTTGCAGCTGATATTTTGCTGGCAAATCCTAAAGAGTAAAAACATTTAGCTGTTCAGGAAAGAACCAAGGCATTGGGTCGGTTAGCTCAGTGGTTTGAGCACGGTGCTGGCAACAAGGATCAACACTGAGGTCACGTGTTCGATTCCTGCTCGGTCCCCATGTGTTGCCAGGTCTATTTAAGTGGTGGCGTCCCTGCCCAAAACAGGGAGGTTGGACTAGATGAGCTCTAAGGTCCCTTCCAGCCTAGGCCATTCTATGATTCTATGTTTTAAACAGCTCCATCAGTCAGGAGCTGTTCAGACACTGTCAAGCAGTAAGACTTTGAGCAAGTTGCTTTGTTTTGTTTAAATCGAGTATTTCTACTTTTGTCTCCCTGCTTAGTAGCCTGAATTGGTGGATAAGTCGAGACACTTCAGGATTGCTTCACCTTTGTCCCTTGCCAACTATCTGACACCAGATACAGACCTGGCAGAAACAAAAGCACAGTACTAACAAACCTAGTTAAGGATGTGTTCTGTTCTTGTATTTAAAAATTACTCATCTCATTGCAATGAAAACTCCTTATCAGGCTAAAGCTGAGAGGGATTCCTTGCTGTGGCAGTCTGAGCTGTGAGGGTGGAAAATATGTCATTTAAGAGCAGTTATTCTGGACTACTTCAACTGCTGCGCTAGGATTTCACTAGAATATTTTTTATTATTTTTTTTTTAAATAGGAAGAGGGGACGGTATTTTGCAGACACGTGCAGAGCCACACAGGATAGCAAGATTTACACTGCGGAGCAATCCTCTAATAGCCTTCATGTGATGGGACAGACGGACCCTAATATTGCTCGGGTAGTGCTGGCAATTACAAAATCATGAGTGTAAAAGCTAAAATACCCTTGATTTTGTCCCTGATTATAAGAGTTTAGGTTCAGAGGCTTCTGTGTAATTCTGCTGAAACTGCAACTCTGCAGACAGCTGAGACAACATAAAAGCCTGTGTTGGTAAAAAGGGAGGGGCAAAAACAGCTTTCCCAACACTCTCCTTTCCTCAGCCATCCCATACCTATCATCTTATCAACACAAAGCAAGGTCGGTTGCCTTTTTAAAAATTCAGTGTGTTCTATGTTTCAAATTATTTCTGGATAGACAGGCCTGCATTAGACCATTCATTTCAAACTAAAACAGCTTTGGCACATATATAAAACTGGAAAACTCTAACACCTACCTTCATAGCTAGTAAGGTTTTTATACACATTTGAATTCTTAAGTGACTGATTACTTGTCTCATATATTAAACGCATAATTCTCAAGCTATAGGGAAGATGACTTTTAAAAGAATGTGCCTGCCTTCCATCCCTAGCTGCATGTCCTACCCTTTTGAAGTTGTTTTTCAAACAGGTCCTGATGTAAGCTCTGAGATTCAGTTTCTAGATTTGAGAACCAATCATCCAGGTGAAGATGCTTCTGCTTTTGGTGCTCTCAGACTGTGATTCAAGAGCCCTTAAAAATATTCAGCAGTATTGCATGACCTTTTAGCAAATTGGCTACTGAATTATATTATAGCACCTTATGAGAATAGCTGACAGACGAACATGACTGAATCGGAATGCCAAATGTTTACTGTGATGCATTTTTGAGACTAATCGTGCAGAATGAATATCACCACTAAAATATGGCAGTTCTTTAGTGTTGTCAGGATATCGCAGGCTGTACCAGATACTGATTGTTGATGTTAGTAGGCTCCTTTTCATAAAGTGGTGGACATGGACAATCCAATTCAGTTACCGTGAGAGCCAGGCTTCTTTTCATCATCTGTCTACCAATCGTGGGATGTTAGATGCATTTCAAAATCACTTCCATGACATGCGTGGTAAAAAGCTATTTTGTTTTTTTTTCCCCAACTTTCTACCTGTTAGTCTTTTCACTGGTGTGCTTTTTTTTTTTTTGTAAGATAGGAAACTTCTGGCCTCTAGTGGAGATATGACACATGAACAATTAAGAGGGTATGCAGAGAAATGAAGACTGGATGGTCTTCCCTAGTCAAAGAGGTGTTGGGTAATAGTAGCAGAGTAGTCAAAGATACAGCTTCTCTGATGCTCCTGGCAGAGGAGTTCTGAGTTTAAATCAACCACATGTGAACACTTGTGTCTGTCTCCTAAGACATTAAACTCCAAATTTAAGAATTCCAGGAATTAGCTCGTAGTCTATTTTCCACAAACAGCGGTTGTTTGACTTTAAGTAGCAGAGCTGGTGAAAAGTGCAGATGTGCAGCCTCTCACACTGAACTAAGTAGTAAAATTCACTGACCAATTTCAATTTTTGAAGAGTTTAACCTTGTTGTTCCAACTTTTCTATGTGCCTGATAAAAGGAAAAAATAGAACTAATTCTAAGATGTGTGCTTATTACAGCTCTGACTTTAGAAATTAAAACACTAGTAAATAAAAGAATAGAAAAATCACTAAACTTGCATGCATATTTTTTGCATTTTGAGTGAAATGAAAATGTATGTCTTAGTTGGAAAGAAGTAATTATGACCTGCTACTTTGAAAATAGGGTTTGAGCTGCTTATATGGGTGTGTTTCTGTAAGAGGACTCTGCTTCACAAAACTTCTGTCTGCTTTGGCTGTGGTAACTATTTGTGCTTTGATTTTTTTCTGATAATCGTTTTGCTGGTTTCTGTTTTGTAAAGGACACTGAAGCCATGAAAAGAGCTTTGGCCTTGATTGATTCAAAGATGAATCAGGCAAAAGGTTGGCTGAGAGATCCAAATGCACCTCCAGGTAATACTTAAAAATAGAAATAAAATATCACAGTATTTTGATTAAAATATCTGAGTAATTCTGTTTAAGGCAAAATTGCCTTTAAGCATCAAGAACCCATACATAGTGGATAATTCTGAAGCAGTCTGTGTTTTATTTCTTTAGATATTGGAGACTGAACAAGTTGTGTCTAATGATCTGGAAAGCTTTGCTGCTCTTTAATTGTCAAAATATGTTCTGTATAATGTAGATGTTTTTTTCTCTGTGTTCCAATATCAAAACCAAACCCCCATAAATTACATTGAATGATATGTAACTGCAGTTGCTAATACTTAAAATCTCTCCTTTTGTATTTCCAATTTTGTGTAACTTTAGGTTTGCCTAACACAATCTCTTTTAAGAGTGTCTTTCAGTCTTGACAGATAATTTTTTTTATGTGAAAACCTGCTGTAAATACTGTAACTACGGTCACCTTTACTTATCTAAAGGTTTTACCTTTGCATGCATCTTTAAAGCAAATAACACTGGATAGAGATGTATTCCATTTGGACTTGGAAAGAACTTCCTCTGAAGTTGAAGACAATACAGTTCTAAAAGTTGAAGTGAATTGTTGTTATCTGTGGAGCTGCTGCTTTTATTACTGCTGACTTCATCCCCCTTGCCACACTCAACTGCAGAAACCTTGAAGTTATTTTCAAAGCCATCTGTCATTGACACTGGCAAATAATGAAAGAAACTATTAAAAATTCAGTACATAAGGACAAATGCAATGGTAGTTGTAGAACTTACTGCAAATCAGATTTTACTGAATGTATTACTTAAGGAATCAGGGTAGGTTGCAAGAAAAAAGGAATTTTATTCTTGAGTCTTCTTTAGCCGAAATCAAGTCAGATTTGCAACTGGCTGAAGTTAAAGCTACGTGAGTCTTACCATGGTGCTTTTTCCCTTCTAGCCTCAATTACGGATTCTCTAAATGAAATTAAGCTATGATAATAGAATGATTAAATGACTTGAAGCATGTGGCACATGATGTGCATCAAGGTTATGCTATATGGTGTCAGAAACCTTATCAAGTTTGGTGTATATCTCAGATTTAGATAAATGTGTTTTCACGACTGAACCTAATGCAGTTAATCTGGTGGGACATGAGGATAGGAGTCTACATGCCAAGGAATGTCTTGTTTGTTTTATTAACTGTGTGTCTTAGGGGATGCTGGTGAGCAAGCAATAAGGCAGATCCTTGATGAAGCTGGAAAAGCAGGAGAACTGTGTGCGGGCAAAGAACGCAGAGAAATTCTGGGAACATGCAAAACACTTGGCCAGATGACTGATCAACTTGCTGACCTCCGAGCTAGGTAAATTCTTATTTTAAATGGATGATTTTCCAGTACTGCTAAACTGGTTTTTCTGAACTTGCAGTTGTGTCACTTCCTAACCTTTAGGAGAGCAGGCCAGTAGCTATATTTTGCCTTTTTCACTTCAATCTCTTCTCGTTAAAAATAACATGTTTTCATATGTGAAATCTTTAATTATGTAACACCAGGAGGAATTTTGCTCATCAGGAAGATAATAAAGAGTTTGTTTAATGTCAAACACGTAACCTTCCTCCAGATTAGGCAGAAGTGAAATTTTAAATTCTACTGTTAGATAAGGTATAAAGAAGTATTTACTGAGACTCTGACCTGACTGTGTAGATACACCTTAGACTCTCAATAGTATGCTTGCATCCTTCCACTTACTGTAGTCTTTTTAGTCAGTAGTTTGATAAAGTTAACATGCTCAAAAAGCTTTCCAGTAGTCAGGTTATTTTGGAATGGCGTATGAGTTTTCCTACACAAAACTAACGTTCTTAGGTATGTATGTTTGAATTAATCTTTTTATCCAGCTTCTAAGCACTTGAACAAACAATGATAGTGCTGCAAGTTTTCTGCAGGCCTTTGAACTTGTATTGCTGGCATCCTTTTCACCATTTTAAGAAGTCTTACAAGTAGTCCCTAAGCCTTAATCTGTTTGTCAATATAACTGAGGCAATCGAGACATCTTATTTTAGCTTACAGGCTTGCTGGCCTCACTTAGGTGTGACATAACTCCTACAGGTTCTGGCTGGCCTGCAGCAGTCTGTAAATGAAGATAACTGGCCTTGCCAGAAACTGTATCCTCAAATAACCTTCTTTTGTGACACTGAATGTTCGTACTTCTGAGGATGCTAAATGTCAAATTCTGGAACGGGGAAAATGTGCTGCTCTGGTGTTCCTCCTCAGTTACTTTTGTTTTCCCAGGGAAGAAAGTGATTAAACGCTGTGTATCTCTTGCAGTGATTGCTGGAAATGCTCATAAACATTTTTATTGCTTCTTTGTTAGAAGAGAGCATTGTTCAATCCTGAGCCGAATCTGTGATGCTCTTTTTGTCTTGGGCAGAGGACAGGGTGCTACACCCATGGCTATGCAGAAAGCACAGCAGGTGTCACAAGGTCTGGATCTGCTCACTGCAAAAGTGGAGAATGCAGCCCGCAAGTTGGAGGCCATGACGAGCTCTAAGCAGGCAATTGCGAAGAAAATTGATGCTGCTCAGGTACCACTAATGATTTCATAAGTACTTTAGCAGGTGATTGCATTACTGCTGCTAGAACTGCTATGCCGAGTTATCGTAGCTGTTTCCAAACACAATACATCTGCATGGTAGGAAGAACATGCAGAGGGTACTTGCTTTTACAAAGGAAAATCTTAAATTCAGAAATTTACAGGGTGCTGTGGGTTTTGCTAGAGCTTATGACTTTTTTTTTTGTAATTGTTTTTAGCGTTGCTAAAAATTTCAAGGCTATGAAATTAAAATGGGGAAACACCCAAAGCTTGGACACAGATTTACCTGTGGGTGAAACCAGAGCCTTTTTCTTGGATTCTGTTTTGGCGGTGGATTTGGAGCTGCATATTAGTGACAAAAGCAAAACAATGTTAATAAAACTGATTTTTCTTTAGTTGAGCCTTTATATTTTTTCACTCTTACTGTCCCTCAATGGTTAGCCTATTACCTGGTGATGCTGATGGTCATCAAATAATATACTTTATCTAAATGTGTATATGTGTATAGAATTATATGCATGTAAATTTACTGTAGTATTATATGTATTTCATACTAAATTATAATGGGACTACTTAGTAAAAGTCTTGTAAAGAGTGCCACACTGAACAGGAGCATCTGGGTCTTATTTTTCTTCTGAAAACTTCATCATGATTCGTTAAAATTACTACTTAAATTTTACTTTCGGAAATACTGTTGCCAAATGTTGCGGGGAGAGAGAGAGAATATAAAATCTTTGGGTGGATTTCATCTAGTTTGACATCTTATTCAAAACAGACAGTAGAACAACTCGTATCTAAAAATGAGAAGTCTTCTCAAAACTATTCTGTGTTAAATACAGTTTTGAAACTTTGTTTAAAAGCCTTTATAGAAATAGTAATTACTGTTTATGTTCATTTGTACACAACTTCTATTAAGAATTGGCTTGCAGATCCTAATGGGGGCAGTGAAGGAGAAGAACATATTCGGGGAATTATGGCTGAAGCAAGGAAAGTTGCAGAATTATGTGAGGAGCCTAAGGAAAGAGATGATATCCTCCGTTCCTTGGGAGAAATCTCTGCCTTGACAGCAAAGCTGTCAGAACTGCGACGACAGTATGTATTAGTTTTATTACCATTAATTTATCTGAGTGACTTTCATTTGTAGTTCAAACTGCTGAGCAAAATCAGAATATTAATGATTAATTGGGGAATATATTTTCCTCCAGGAACTGAGAATGGACCTCTTAAACTTCTGAGTTTCTATCTAGCATTTAGTGAAAATTGAATATTCAGTTCTTGGGTAGGGAGAAGCTAAGTTTTTAACATGCCTTTAAAAATTTCACTTATAAAATATGGTACCCTTTTTACAGCTTCAACCTAATGTTTTCATTCCCGAAGCTTGACTTGCATTGTATTCCTAAAAAAAAACAACCCCAAACCCCAACAAAATAAGACAAAAAATTTCTGCTGCCTATGGGGCATTTGGTGAGCAAAGTGAAGCCAAAAGTGAGCTCCTTTGTACTGTCCAAGCATTTCAAAGGGACAAGATAATGTGGAATTTGTCTTCGTTGATGTCATTACTGGTTTTTACTAAACAGTTTACTAAATGGCAAGGTGGAATATCTACCGCTTCACTCAGTATCAGTGTTCTAAGCTGTAACCACAATCTGTGTAGAAGATAAGATTTTTAAAGAAATATTTCTGTATCAGTTTTGCAAAGAGAATGCTGGAGAATGGAAATGGAGAAACAAGTTACTATATAAACTGTGATCTTCATCTATGGCCGGTTGCAATATGGAGATAGATATTTTTCTTTCTTCACTGATTAGATGCTTTAATCAAGTTTTTCAGACATAGCTGTCGCAGGTTTTAATGTGCTGTCTCATTTCAAGTGTGTGTGTGTGTATATATGTGTATATATAGAGAGCCTTAAGTCTGTTGCTCATTTTCTGCTTGTAATCTGTGTGGAATTATTGCAGTTGCTCATAAGACAGCTGTGAGTATGGGAAATTCAAGTCATGAGTTTTATCAATAACAGCAGCATGCCTTTCCTCCACCTCATTGTTGTGCTGAACATATGTAATATCCAGGTGCGACAGCCGAGAAGCGAGATGGGAGTTTACATATGACAGGTTTGTGTTATTTGCTCTGAGATTTGAGTATCAAATTTAACCTTATTTAAAAAGACCAAATGCCTTCCA
>NW_009736825.1:9253-38764 GCF_000703405.1 Apaloderma vittatum | reverse complement strand
CCTGCTGAGTTTGAAACTAGCTATGAATGCTTATATGACTCTACTCTTTTCTTAGTTTTTTTTTTTTAAATCCTTAGTGGGAAAGGTGACTCTCCTGAGGCCCGTGCTTTGGCTAAGCAAATAGCTACATCACTGCAGAATTTACAGTCCAAAACAAACAGGGCTGTAGCAAATACTAGGCCAGTTAAAGCAGCTGTCCATTTGGAGGGCAAGATTGAGCAAGCTCAGAGGTGGATAGACAATCCTACGGTTGCTGATCGGGGAGTAGGTAAGTGTTGATATGTGCTCTTCCTCCCACAGTGTTATGGTTCGACTTGTTAATTTTTATGACTGAAACTACCGGTCCTGAGATGCTGCGGGTGCATAGGATCTCTCCACTGATGTGGAGACCTGCAGTTAGTGGCTGCAGGTTTATAGCCAAGGCTTGGCTGCAGTAGTATTGAACCAATTTGGCCCATGATTCTCTCTGTGTTCTGGAAAGAACAGGAAAAGGAAAATGTGTCCTGCAAAACATACAAGCTTTGGACTGCTCCTTACTCTTATTATCATGCAAATATAGTATCTCCAACAATTTGAGTAAGTCCTTCAGAGAGAAGAAAAACATTTATAAACCTAACCTAGAAATATCACTTCTTGTGTAGCTTCTGGGTTATCTCAGGAGAATGCTACTTAATCAAAGAGAAAGGTGATCTGAGAATCCAAGAGTGCTGTCAGTGAGTGTAGAACTACTGTTCATGAGTTGCTCTACTGAGAGCTAATTACAAACTATCCACAAACCATTTCTGAAATTTCCTACTTAGCTACTTCAGATGCTGTTGCAAGTAGGTGTATGAAGCTTGAAAACTGCGTTTAGTAGTTGTTCCCTTGGCAATTAAGTCTGAGCAGTGCAGCTGATAATAATGAGTGGAAACATGCCTTTGTAAGAAGTAATATAATGGCAAACTTTTAATACCTCTTTCTCCCAAGTTTCCTGGCTGTCCAGATAACTTGTGTTTTTGTGAATTGCCAGTGACAGACCCTTGAATTAAGGATTTAGTGGTGTTGATAGCTTGGACGCTTGTGAAGTGTAAATTTATGTGCAAAATTTTAAACAGAATAGAAGAGTTCCATGTTTTGACACTTTATGATGAGCCAGTTGCACACAGAATGAAAAGACCAAGAAGGTGATAGATAAGCCTCATGAAATGTTTTGGCAGTGGCTAATTTTGATGTTCCTCTTGAATCTGTGAGGTGGTTGGCTCAAAAAAGCACAAAACCTAAACTTAATTTTTATTATTTTTATTTGAATATAAAGATAAACTAAAATCCCCCTTGAAATCTGTTAAGTGCCTAGTTAATTGTGAGGCTTGCGTATACACTGACAAGTTGCTGAAGGAACTGAAATTTCTCAACACTGGCTATATGCTACAGAATCGAATCAATTGCTGGAGTAATACATTTGACAAAAATGTGTCAAGAGATGCAAAATGTCCCGTAATTTTAATGTTTCTAGTTTAATAAAAAAATAATCTTGTTGTAACATGATGTCACTCTACATTTTTTTTTAAATTTATGTGTCTTTCACTTGCATTGGCATTTGGTATATTTAAAATAACGACTCAGTTTTGTGCTCCCTTCAGTCTGGACAGCGCTTCTGGTAGAATTTGGCCTGATATTTTCAGTGCTACAATAGTGTGAAAATACTTCAGTGTTCTCTGCAGTAGTAATGAGAAGGCTGCAAGTAACTCTACAGAGTAGTCTGTTCACAGGGTAGTCTTTGAACATAAAATGAATTTTGAACTAACAAGAGCATAGAGAGTAACAAGATGGCAGAATTTGTATTTTATTTTATAAACACATGAGCCATTTCAGTAATGTTAGGTGCTACAAGTATTTGCCTACAGTCACGCTATGAATTATGCTGGCTAAGGGATGATTGAAATAACTGCAGTTGGCAGGTACAAACTAGGCAAGATTTACTAAAATCCTCAGCCGATGTGTAAAGTGTCCTTGCTTGGCTACACTTACCTTAAAAGGATTCTTCAGTAGTCTTTTGATTTTTCAAGGACTTCTTTTAAAAGAATACTGTTATATTATTAAAGGAACAGAAGAGTGTATTCTTGTGAAAGAACAAGAAGTGTCTGTAAGTGAATGAATGAAATTATCCACTCTAAAAATAAATGTTTTTATAGAAACTTTTGACACACTGTGGAGGCTTTAAGGGTTTGGGGTTGTTTGGTTGGTTTTTTTCTCTCTCCCCACCAATACTGGGCACTTGACACTTCTTGCAATTTCTGGGATCCTGGGAGAGGGTATTCTGTTTTTTCTTTAGTTTTGTACTTGGTTTTTCTCCATCTCTTCTTGCTCATCTTCTAATGACTTGTAATGATGTGGAGGTGAATTGCATTAGGTGTTACTTTCAAACGCTTTCTATTGGAGTCAATAGGTGAGTTATGTCGTAATACCTGGCAGATGTAATGGTTAATCTCTGTCACGCCAGCCTAGTTAAAAAAAAGATGCATCTCTAGCCAGAATTACTGTAATAAGCAAAAAGAGACTGATGAAAGTTGAATTCCTCCATGGGTTTGAACTGCAATTATGCAATTATAACCTCCAGAAGACCCTTTCCACTACCTAGAAAGATGTTCTTAAAACCTGAAGAATTCCGAAGTGTCACTTGGGCTTTGAATTTTTTTATGCTGTTGTATGTTAATGCAGCATGATTCCTTCCACTGTAGGCCAGGCAGCAGTTCGGGGTCTGGTTGCAGAAGGTCGTCGTTTAGCCAATGTCATGATGGGACCTTATCGTCAAGACCTGCTTGCCAAGTGTGACCGTGTAGACCAGCTGGCTGCTCAGCTGGCTGACCTGGCCGCAAGAGGGGAGGGAGAATCTCCTCAGGCCAAGGCAATCGCTGCTCAGCTTCAGGACTCATTGAAGGTAAAAATCTGCTCTTACACACTGAAACACGGTGTGCTCACGTATTTGCACTCCTCCAATAAAGTGCTCGTGCATGACGAGGAGTAATAAAAACAAAAGTGTGGCAAAAAAACCTGCTGGCTTAGCTGAGATGCTTAAAGCAAACTTTCTACAAAGGCCTTGATACTGAACTATGGAGATTAATTCTAAACGAACAGTTTAGAAGTAAAATCAAAGTCTCATCTGAAAAGAAAATATCATGCTAGCATTGCAGTTTTGAGGGGCAAGGTCTTAAATTGTGCTATTCATGGTTTCTGATGCTGCTTCAAGGTGTACATAAACTTGTATAAAGTGATTCATCGATCATGCTTTTAAGATAATTTTATCTTAATGGCTGCCCTTGTAATGGGCTTTTTGCAAGAAGATGTTTTATGAGTTTTGAATCCCTTCAGACTTAATATTCCTCCATCATATGCTAATAATATTTCTTTTTTTTTTTTTTTTTTCCAAGGATCTTAAATCACGGATGCAAGAGGCAATGACCCAGGAGGTTTCTGATGTTTTTAGTGACACCACAACTCCTATTAAATTGTTAGCGGTAGCAGCCACTGCTCCCTCTGATGCTCCCAATAGAGAAGAGGCAAGTATACCCAGGTGGTCTTTTTCCCATATGAAGCTTCAGTTACTATTTAATTTTACCTGAATTGATATTTTGAAAAATGAATCAGTGTTTTGAAAAAAGAATTGGTATTTTCTTGAACTTGTGATACATGCTTATTAATTCTGACAGCATAATGATTACCATGTAAATCTCTCTGGACTCTTGGAGATTGTGAATTGTGCTGTACATCACTGGAAATTGTATTGGCCCTGGCTTAAGCAATGGCAAAGATTTTTCCTCTCTGGTATTTGTATCCCGCTGCCTTCAGTGTGCTAAAACTTCCTGTGCAAAAATCACTGATGCACTAGTTAGTGGATTATGTATCTCAACATTATATCAGCTAATTAGCCAAATTCATGACAATACTGATCTACACATTTAACCTGTTGTCTTGCTGGATAATGTTTCCTGTACTGCAAAGTGTGTTGGGCAGCTCTGTTTGGCTAGTTGGTTTGAACACGATCAAAATGATTCTCGGGGCCTTGGAATTTAGATTTATGACAGGATAGTTTTTTGTTCTGTGCCTTGAATAACTAAGGACTGTGGAAGGAGGAATTTATTTTTTTTCAATGTGAAGCCTGAATTTTTAGGGTAAAAACCTGTATTTATCTTCTGAATATAGTTACTTTTGGATTGTGGGTTTGAAGATTAATCTCTAAGCTAAACCAGTTTTAACACAGGATTTGATACAGCAGTAGTCGTGAGGAATTAGTGTACTTACTACCACACTTTATATCTTTGAGATATTATACTTTGTTCCCCAGATACGTTAGTATAGAAAAAGTCCAGTAATGTAAAGAAGAAAAAAGAAAGGAAAAAGGCAGAAAAAGCATTTGTATCCTCTCAGAAGATGAATTAAGTTTGGATGCTATGAAGGTGTCTCTGGTATCTGATGCCTTGAAGAAACCGTATATTCTGTTAGGGAAGTTAGACTTTTTTAATGTTGTTGTTGGTTTTCTTTTTCTCACAACTAGGTGTTTGATGAAAGAGCAGCAAACTTTGAAAACCATGCTGCTAGACTGGGAGCTACGGCAGAAAAAGCAGCTGCAGTTGGAACTGCAAATAAAACAACTGTGGAGGGCATTCAGGCAACGGTGAAGTCAGCAAGGGAACTTACCCCACAGGTTTGCTTCCTTAGTCTCGAAGGGATATTAAAAGGACTGGGGACAACTTCTGTGGGATTTTCTTTATGCTTTTGTTCTCAGAGATATTAATACAAGCGAAAAACATAATGCTGGCAGCTTTAAAAGGGGAATGGCAAATACTTGTGTATGTGATACCGAGTAGAAGAAGCAAATTAAATGGCATGCCTTACTCTTCAACTTTTGGATAGAAGTGTTTAGTAACTTATCCTTGGAACAAAATTACTTTGAAGCTTAGTAAAATATGTATATGAAAAAAATCCTCTTTAATGAATTTTTTTCCTCCAAACTAAACTTTCATCCAAAGTTTTGGCAGTGTAGTAAGTATTGTACTTAAGTGCTTTCAAGAAGAGTTTTTAAGTTATAGTAGCATGTAGTTGAGCTTTAGAATAAAAAGTATTTGTGTCAGATTCCAGAAGTTCATTTATTCCAGAAGTAAATCTTCAAGCAGCTAGTTGTTGAACTAGAATTAACGAGCTAGTATTCTAAATGAGGAGCTACATGTACATTCCTGAAGAAACAATTGCATTTTCAAGAATGTGTGATATTGTTATATCATGATATTTCTGTAATTAAATATGTTTTCTATTGGTAGGTAGTATCAGCTGCTCGTATCCTCCTGAGAAATCCTGGAAATCAAGCTGCTTATGAACATTTTGAGACCATGAAAAACCAATGGATTGATAATGTAGAAAAAATGACAGGTAAAGTAGGAATTTCTGTTGAATATTATGCTTGAGGCTAACTAGCTGGTAGAGATTATTTTCCCCATTCTGTTTGGATTGATGAAACACACATAAGACTAATGACTGATTAAAAATAATTGAAGTGGGAGTGTTCTCTTTGACTCCAGAAATACATATGTGGTACAGCATAAACAAAATAGCTTACTTCATATGTGATAATTTTGAGCTGTGGGTTAGCAAATTCAGCCTTGGGGTTTTTTTTGTGGGAAAAACAGGACATGAGGACAGATAATGAAGTGAGGATAAGAAAACCTGTTCAAAATGATGTAACAGCTTGATAAAACCGGTGAATAAAACAAACATACTGATCTGCCGAGACACTGAAATGTTTCAGTCCTTCCAGAAATGTTTCAGTCCTTTCAGATACTTTGCACTGGTCTGCTAATCTTCTGACTGTACGGTACCTCCTTGTCACAGGTTAGGGCTGGGCTGGCCACTGAACACTGACAGATGCTCTTTAACCCCTCTCCCTCCCAAAAAGGGAAGGGAATGAGGCAGAGAGACTTATGAACTGGAAAATCAAACTAAAACAGCTTAAGTAAACAATAATAGTACTGATAAGGGAAAGAATGAAAGATGTACAAAACCAATACTGAACCCTGCTAGCAACCCCCACTGATGCTGCAGAGCAGGCGGCACCAGGGAAGCCCCAGGCTCAGCAGCAGAAGGGAGCTGGGTACAGGAGCTGGATTTGGGAACTCAGGATTGGGATCAAAGGCAGAAGAATGGATGAGTCCTCCTTGAATGCTGGCCACTGAAGAAAAGGACTTAACCCCTGTGATTCCTCAGTTTTATACTGATTATGTTGTATATGGAAGGAAATACTTTTGTTGATCCCATGTCTGTTCCTCACTGAAGGTGGAACCTTTACTTCTGTGCATCACCTCTGACTTCCTGGCACCCTCAACATATTACACAATATCCAGCAGTGACCTTGGTCACTATAGGAGCAAGTGTAAGCGAGAGCCTTTCTGCACCCCATTCCCTCACAGTAACTATAAATATCAGACATTGTCACTTCTGGTAGCAGTCACTGGCTACAGAAAACTTGTTGTTAACTTCAGAAAGTGCAGCCTCTTAGAAGAGACTGAGCTGAAAAAATCACTGAACAGAATTGGGTCTGTTTAGCTCAAATCAGGACATTCCACCCCTTATTCCATACCATTCGTGTCGTATCACTAGCCTCTCCATCTCTGTAATTAAATTATTTGTATTTTACATCTTACTGCCTTGTCACTATAACACCCCTAAGTAACAGCACAGGGAGAGATATATTTCCTTTTGAATGAATGGGAGAGATCCCCAAAGTACTGAATATGCTTGAAGAAATTTGGTGGGAGGAAGGAATCTCTGCTGCATGTACTGTGTAAGCCAGTTCTTGTCTCAAGCAACATTCCATGGTAGATGAGTTAGAGCTTGGTGTGTCATTAGTGGGAACAAGCTTGACCATGGTTACAGAGGTACTGATAATCACAAGTAGAACTGCAGCAATACATTTTGGTCTGATTTCCATGTTCTCTTCTGCCTCTCCGCACCCCCTAGTTTGGAAATACTCTTTGTGAACAGTCTCTGGAATACCAAATATCCCTTTCCACAGGTGAAACTAGGACATTAATGTGTTTATATTTTGTTCTAGGGTTGGTGGATGAAGCCATTGATACCAAGTCTTTGTTGGATGCATCAGAAGAGGCTATTAAGAAAGATCTTGATAAATGTAAAGTTGCGATGGCCAACATGCAACCTCAGATGCTTGTAGCTGGTGCCACCAGCATTGCTAGACGAGCAAACCGCATCCTACTGGTAGCAAAAAGGGAGGTTGAAAATTCAGAAGACCCTAAATTCCGGGAGGCTGTTAAAGCAGCCTCTGATGAGCTAAGCAAAACTATATCACCGATGGTAATGGATGCAAAAGCTGTGGCAGGAAACATTTCTGACCCTGGTAAGGATTCAGTTGGCTGATTTCAAGTGTGTGTTTTAGTGGCTGAAGATGATGGGAGGTAGTGCTCATTTTGTCTTGCACAGCTATGTATCTATCCTCTTTTATACAAAATTTGTGCACAGTTCAATCCCAGAATGGTAGAATCATAGAATGATTTCATTTGGAAGGGACCTCAAAGATCATCTAGTTCCAAACCCCTGCCATGGGCAGGGACATCTCCCACTAGATCAGGTTGCTCAATGCTCCATCCAGCCTGGCCTTGAACAGTTCCAGGGATGGAGCGTCCACAGCCTCCCTGGGCAACCTGTTCCAGTGCTTCATCACCCTCAGGGTAAAGAACTTCTTCCTAATGTCTAGTCTAAACCTACACTCTTGCAGCTTCCACACATTGCGCCTCATCCTATTGCTACAGGCCCTTGTAAAAAGTCTCTCCCCATCAAGGTCACACCATTAATTGCTGAATTTTACACTTTTAAAATGCAATCAAAGATCTTTGGCATGTTCAAGGGAGAAGGATTCAGTACTCTAATTTATGATGTAGTTTCATAATCTTTATTACAAGTATTTGTTACTAATTATCGGTAGTACTACTGTATATAAGAAAATATTACATAATTTCTTTTATTCTAGAAGTTGTTTTGGGAATTACTTTGGCTATTGGTAATGGCTATCACTCAGCCTAGGCTTTATTTTATTCATGTTACCTATGACACTAATATTTCAAACATGTAAATCTACTGTAAGCAGTGTGGTACTTTAAACATCTTTTCATGGATAAAAGTATTTGGTGCAGTACACTATAGAGGTAATTTTTTGGGGTAGTGCTGCAGTTCTAAATACTATAGAATGCTATTAAACTGGTAATGGGATTTTTTGTTCAGGTTTGCAGAAGAGTTTCTTAGACTCTGGATACAGAATTCTGGGAGCTGTGGCCAAAGTCAGAGAAGCCTTCCAGCCTCAGGAACCAGATTTTCCCCCTCCTCCTCCTGACCTTGAGCAGCTTCATGTAAGTGCAGCACAGTTTGTAATAGAATACATGGTTGTCACTGACATGCGGATTGCACACTGAAATGACTTGAGTGTGTTTTTATTCCTTAGAAATAAAATGCATTTTCTGGCAAGCCATGCATACATGTAGCCTTAAGTCTAAAGAAAACCCCACCAATCCAGCTTTCAAAAAAGAGATTAGAACATGATATATCTTTTAACAGTGTGCACTTGAAAAAAATTGGAAAATGCATGAAGTCATACAATCATGTCTTGCCATCCTTGACTTGGTCTGTGTGTTATTTCCATGTACTGAATGAGATTTTTTGCTGTTCTTAGCTGACCGATGAGCTTGCTCCTCCGAAACCACCACTTCCAGAAGGTGAGGTTCCCCCACCCAGACCACCACCACCTGAAGAAAAGGATGAGGAGTTCCCTGAGCAGAAAGCAGGAGAAGCGATTAATCAGCCCATGATGATGGCTGCCAGGCAGTTACATGACGAAGCCCGGAAATGGTCTAGCAAGGTAGGAAGGTGTTATACGTATCTTGTGCTAAATAAATAAATAACAAAAATTACTTTTTCTTTTTGGAGCAATGTGTTTGGCCCGAAATCAGTTCTCTCAATGACAGAGAAGGTCTTTTGTAGACTAAAGAGTGAAAACACTGCCATAGGAAGAATTAGAAACCCTTTTAAGTTCAGATTGAACTAGGGTCAACTTTTCTAATACTCAGAATTGCTAGAATGCTTTGCTGACATACTTCTGTGAACACAAATATGCCTTGTATGCTAAGCTGTTTATGATCCTTGGTGCTAGTATTGCCTAGAGAGCCACTAATGTGTTCGCTGTTCTAGGCTGACAAGCTTGTTGCTTTATTTGAGTGACTTTGAAAAGTCTGTATGGATGATGTGGATGCCAGCTGCAGGAATCGTGAGCTGGTTTGTCTTAATTCTGGAAGGAGCTGTGAGTTACTTGAATCTGGTGGATTTACGATTGGAAAAGAGACTGGTCTGGTCTCATTCTTTTTTGTATTAAGTTGCACTCGCTATCCAGGCCAAAATTCTTAATTTCCTTACGATTTCAGTGCTATGATAAAGCAGCATGAACTCATCAGTCTTATAATAATAGAACTTTTTTGATTTCCCCCTTTTTCTTTTCCCCAAAGCTGCATTTTTCCTCTGGCTGCAGCTGAGTAGTAACTTCTGAAGTTTAGGCTTCTGTAGGTAGAAATTAAAGGTCAGAATTTGGCTTTTAAAATTTCCACCTTTTTTTTCTCCTCCAAGCTAGATGGTGGATGAGAAAAACTTGAATAGCTTACAGAATCAACTTCAGTGCCTTGAATTTAAGGAACATCTGTTTTGAAAGTACAAATAGTGTCTCTTCCATGAAATGAAAAGCTCTATTTTCCCCATACTTCTGGATATACCACTATGTGTTATTTATAAGGGGATAGTACTGGAGCATATGTCATCTCGGAGAGGTGGTTTTGAGGCCAAAAGCCTTAAGTTCAATTTCCTGAAAGTGTTTCGATGTCTGAATCCCAAAATGAGTAACTTAACAGTACACAGTAGATGCTTTGACTATATAGGTACTAAATTACCTATATATACTACATGCATTCTAAACTAAATAATGCAACTGTTCAAATATTTCTCTGTTATTCTGACAGCATGTTTTGGGGAAGAAGTTTTACAAACCATTTTTATAGTCTCTGAAGTCACCTATTGGGTGGAAGAGGGTTTGGAGAGGGCTACTGAGGAACACGGGTTAGACCTGAAAAGACATAACTAGAAGGTCTTGCTCATACTAAATCAGATAGATGGTCACAACTGTCATCTGCTTTTTTCTCTAGTCTACTGGTACTTTACCATGTGTTATGCTTAAAGGGGTGTGAGAAATACCTAGTCTTTAAAAATCTTTTGATAACATTCTTCGTTCTTGTAAGATTTAAAATAGATGTGATTTTTCTCCTTCTTTACAAAAACTCCAGTGACTGGATTCTGGGCTTTCATGTACTCTGTTTTTCTCATGGAGCATAAACTGAATACTGTTTACTGTCGAGCTTTCCCTGCCTTTCCCCCCTCGTTTGGATAAATCGGAGAATAAGGGCTACTTGCAAACTTTTCATTACGTTAAGACTTAAATAGAAGTTGTCTTTGAAGATGAGTTGATGAGGCTATACGTAAAACTTGCAACTTCCTTCCCAAACTTGTCCGTTTTCATTGGTGTAGACATGTTGAGGGTTTTTTTCTATAAACTGATATATATTAAGTAAAACACAGTTGAAAATGCGTAGGTTTTGGTAAGGGTAATTTGACTTATCATGCTTGGCTTTAGACAAAGAAAGAATTAGTAAACTCATAGACCGCTTTTGTGTTGAAATGCTACTGTATTATGAACACCTGTATCATTATACCACTTACCTCTTCCTTGTGATCTACCCTAATGCAATGTATTTGCTTGAATCCTCTTGGGTTTGTTTTATTTGAAGGTAATGGATACAACATATTGTGGCAAAACAGTATCATACACTTCATAATCCTGTTATTCTACTAATTCTGTTTCAATCTTTAAGAACTGTAATATTCACAGCATTCATAACATTCAGTATCACCATCTCTTCATAACTCGGTTTTGTTCTTTTTCATGTTATCTGAGGTACTTCAAGACTCACTTCTACAGTGTCTCCCATTCCACCTTTTTTTTTTAAATTTTACAGCAAGCAGTGTGTGTGTGTGTGTGTGTGTATTTTGTGGTCCTGCCTATCTTTTCTTATCATGTATATGTAAAGGGGCTTCCATACAAAGCTCTCTATCTGCACAAATGCCACAGTTGTCAGCTGCTGTGCCTGCTTCTATGCAGTCAAAATGGCTTTCATTGAAAAGTTCATTCATTTCACCATTGTCTTGCCAGAAAAATGTTGTTCTTCAAGTCAGCCTCTGTCTACACAGGCTGTATACTCAGATGAAAAATGTTGCTGCATCTTTGAATTGTAACTTCTTAATATTTTTTGGTAACTTTGGTTCACAGGTTTTGTTTCCTTCTGCTAATCTTGTATTCCTTCCCTTCCTCCCTCTGACCTGATCCTAGAGCTGCCTTGTCAGATCCTGAGAGACCAAGAGGATGTTTTGGTCGCTAAAACAGCTCAGTTCATGCTCTTCTACCAAATTCTGCTTCTTGTACTAACTGTCCCCTGTTTCTCCACCCTTGCTGCCACCTGCAAAGCCTGATGTGACTGTGATTAATGAAGCGGCTGAGGCTGGTGTAGATGTAGATGAGGAGGATGATGCAGATGTTGAATTCACTCTCCCCTCTGACATTGAAGATGATTACGAGCCTGAGCTGCTGTTAATGCCAACCAATCAGCCCGTTAACCAGCCCATTCTGGCTGCTGCTCAGTCTCTACATCGGGAAGCAACCAAGTGGTCTAGTAAGGTACTCCTGAGTCCTCCCGGGGACTGATCCGTGTGCATCCAGCCATTGGGAACGCTGACACATTTGCATCACTCTTGATCTCTGCTGGGCCCCACCATTCTGAATGAATAAGTGTGTCTGCACTTCATTTTAAGGACTGAGAGTGGCTTCACGAGTTTGCTAGATCTGTTTGTTGGTGCTGGATTGAAGCTTGATCTGGGTCACTTATTAATATTCAAAGGCTTCCTCTCCCTTTGCATCTGCCTGTTCTTTGTTATGGCAGCTCTCAAATTGTAATAGGGGTTGCCTTCCCTCCCCCTCGTTCTTTTTTCCATTCACTTGGGCTACCTGGGAAGCCATGGTTAATGGTTTCTTAATGACTTCCAGACACAACTGAGTATACAGCATCCAAGAAGTCATTTAACGTGTCTGTTGTGCTTTGCCTCCATTGATGCCATCAATTAAAATACCTCCCAGCAAGGAATGGCTTTGTGTAGCAGTGTTTATGGAGGAGGACTGACTGTCTGCTGGCTTGCACTTGGCTGTGTTGCAAATGCTGGTCTTGAGAGGATTCTTTCATGAAGAAGCTGCACTGACTGCTCGTAGCTGCCGAACTCAGATTGTGTTTACGTGGAAGCAGTGGAAATCTAACATGACGTTCAGATGTTCACAAGTAGCCTGTCTCTTCTGTCTAAGCACAAATGTTTGCAAAACTGGTCACTTTTTGTAGCATGCTGCAAAAAAGGTTGGTGTCCTGTAACAAAGGTTAGAGGTGGGTGTATGTATATGTGTGTGTGTATTTACATAGATATACTAAACTATTTTAATAAAAAGGGCTTTAAAAATGTTGTTGTCCTTTTCAGATTCTGATGCTCGGATAACTTGTTAGAGGGCTTCTTAAATGACACTGGTCCTATTTTTTGATCTTCCTACATGAAAACATGGAAAAGCTTTGTGTTATGTCTTTTGCATCCTAGCTGGTTATACTAGCAAACTGTTTAGCTCTTAGGTCACAGTAACAAATGGTTCATTCTTTTTGTCACCTGTATCTGTGAACATCTGAGATCTTCTTGAATTTGCTAGTAATGAGTCATGGAAGTATGTGCACAGGGCTAGAGAATGTGTTTGCCAAGTTGGGTCCTTGCTGTGTATCATTTGCTCTGAACTTCATCAGCCATTAATTGTGGAATTATACCGAGAAAGGAGTGTGCTAATACTGAAACTGACTCTGCTAGTATTTCATCCACACAGGAATGCTTCATAGCACCAAACACTTTGCTTCTATCAACTTTGTCTGCAAAACTGAATCTAAATACACTAACATGCTACTAACAACTGATCATCTAGGTCTGCTTTTTCTTGCACTAGGTTTCCCTCTGGAACAGTGTGTAAGAAATGGTTTTCCCTTGGTCATACTTGAGTCACGTTTCAAGTATTCTGTGACTGTAATCTTGATGTACAAGAAATCTGGATTTTAATGTAAGAATCATCACTACATTATGAACTACCATGTTCTCTCCTGTAACCTTTGTTTTACAGGGGGAGATTTTGTCAGAAAGGAAGACTTATTTTCAAGGAATAACTTTTTTTCTAAAGCAAAGTAATAGTTGCATCTCATTTCCACATTACCTGTGACAATAATTTTTGTACGTTACAGATTCTCTTCCATTTATCCTCTAGCAGTATAGCAGTATAGCTGATGCTTTAACACCTTCAGTTTCAGATACCACTGAAACCTTTGTGCTTGACTGTTAGGACTACACTGTTTAACTTAATTGGTGCTATTTGATTTAACAAGCTATTTAGCACACTTAATTAAAATAAACTAATAAAAGAGGCTTTTTTTTTTTTTTGAGAACTGGAATTTGAAATACTAATAACATGCTTTATCTTAAAACCTAGCAAGCAGAGCAATAACTCTCATTCCATGGACAAACTAACACTCTTCTTGACCACTTCTTTTCCAGTTTTGAAGCAAACTTTTTTTCTGAGTGTTAGGAAGAAAAATGTTAGGAACATAATTAATACAGATCTTCCTTGTTCCTTGAAGAAAGCTCTTCTGTGTTCACAAATGGTTCTTCCATCCTTAACTTCCTGAAAGGGTTGCCACCAAAATGTAGACTGCTGTTCCGTCATGACTTCTGGGGAGCTTCTGTCCTGGCACAAGCACTAACTCCTGGTGTTCTCTTCAGGGTAACGACATCATTGCTGCTGCCAAACGCATGGCGCTGCTCATGGCAGAGATGTCGCGCCTGGTGAGAGGAGGCAGCGGGAACAAGCGCGCCCTGATTCAGTGTGCGAAGGATATTGCGAAAGCGTCGGATGAAGTCACTCGACTCGCCAAGGAGGTGGCAAAGCAATGCACTGACAAGCGCATTAGAACAAACCTCCTGCAGGTAATAACTCAACTTGTAAATGCCTCCAATACTTTTTTCTTTTTTTTTTCCTCCCCTGCTGTCCCTCTCTTAGTGTGAGCAGAGGAATCGTAGCAGTAAACGACGTGTATCTTTCCTTGGCTTGTAAAGGTTTGTCAGGGTCTGTCTGTTTTTAGATCCCATGGCCACATATATTCTGTCAAGTCAGGATTTGTTTACAGGTAAGTGGAAGATACTAGTGTCCAAAGAGGTTTTGAAAACTACAGTGCTATGAACACTGCTCTGCCCTAGGCCTGCATTGCTTTGTATTTCATCTGCTCACTCCTTTGTATCAAAGCACAGTAGCAGAAATATAACACTCCTTAGTTTTTTCAGTCTTGGCCAAACATGCATTGTCCCGTTCCTTGAGGAATATCTTGGGGAAAGCAAAAATACGGCTCCATCCCAAAAATTCCCAAAGCAAGAGTAAGATTCAAGTCTCCTACCATTATTTGTCTTAAAGTCTTGAAGGTTTAAAGATCCCCACTGTGCTTACTCCTTATCCAATAGTAAAACAAAATCAAAACTTTTATCTGAAAAAAAGCTATATAATGCGTTGGTTTAGTTACAGTGTGGTGTGTTTATCCCCATTCCTTAGGTCTGTGAGCGAATCCCAACCATCAGTACACAACTGAAAATTCTCTCCACTGTCAAAGCTACCATGCTGGGCAGAACTAATATTAGCGATGAAGAGTCGGAACAGGTAAGAGGTGTGAAAACTGATGGTAGTGTGGAATTGTTGATCAATTTTTTTTTTTTTTGGAAAAATATACAACATCTCTATCAGGTGTGGGAACTCAATATCTGAAAGCTTACCTCAGATGTTTGGTGAAGATATATTAGTATAGCACCTTAATTTCTGACTCCAAAATACAGTTTAACAGAAGAACATGAATCCTTCCGAAGCTGAAAAGCTACTCTGGTTTGACCTTTAAGGTCCCTTCCAACCCTGTCAGTTCTGTGATCCTATGAACAATTCGTGAATCGACTTGATTGACCTGCAGAAAGCCGAGGAGGGCAGAGCTTGTTCCTTTGAGCGTGGTAGAGGGGAGCACTGCTCTCTGGTGGGCTGCGGTGGAAATACTTACTCTCCTACAACTTTGAGCACTCGTCCTGCAGTTCTGTTGGTTTCCTCATGCAGGTTTTCAGTTGAGATCCTGCAGTTTTGGATTCTGAGAGGGATTATTTTACTTTGAGATACTATTCTTTTATTCCGATTTTGCACAAATAGAGAGGGAGAAATGGGAAAGGCTTGGTATGAGTCAGGGTCACACTTGCTGTTTCCAGAGGCTAGTTGTTTCATTTACGTTTTCTGTAGCTTAAAACAGCAATAAACTGACTTAAGATGCTGATACTGGGAGTCCTCTTGCACACTGGGTTCCCATGCTGCTGTGCTGAATGTGGCATTTACTAATACAGTGGAAATTTTTCTTTTTCTTGACAGGCAACCGAGATGTTGGTTCATAACGCCCAGAATCTCATGCAGTCTGTCAAGGAAACTGTGAGAGAAGCTGAAGCAGCATCCATTAAGATAAGAACAGATGCTGGATTCACTCTTCGCTGGGTCAGGAAGACCCCCTGGTATCAGTAAACACTTGCCACATGAGTATTGTTTCCTGTAACATAAAATGCCTTTTTTGGAAACAGAAGAGAGATATTAACAGCAAAAGGTGCTGTATACGTGAGCTAAAGATTAGCTCATGCTAATGCCCCATTCTAAGGGTATGAGTTATAGGAGAACGCATTTCGAGTGTCTTCGGAACACATTTGGATATCGAACACCTCAAAATTGCTTCTGATAGTAGACAGTTCATATATTTTTTTTAATTTTTTTTTTCTTTTGAAGATTCTCTCCATGAATTCTGTATTCCCGGAAGCACATTTCATTTATGCACTGTATATTCTGGTAGTTTCCATGTGATGTTATGAAACATGGACCTCACTTTATACCTGTATTGAGAGTCTAGAACACTACTGGTTACTTGGCAGGTTTTTAGGGACAATCATTGATACAGAAACGTTCAGCTTTTCAACAGGATTTTAGCTGGCTGCTCTTCAACCATGCAGAAGCGATAGAAGGTGTGGGGTTTTCTTTAATTTAAAAGGAGTGAGATGGGGCAGCTGAACAGTGGTAAACATGGTGAAAACTTCATGTCTGAAATGATATTTTTTTGCTTGTGACTTTTTTTGCCTGGCAACAGTACTTTAACAAAAACTGGAGCTGTCTTTGTCACCCTCCTGTCACCCTGTAGGTAGGCATTCCAGAACTCCTGTACTGTACTGAAATGCTTTGCACTGGGTGTTAATGGCACACTCACTGCTGACCTTAAATCATGGAACTCTCTCCTTCTTGCTCAATTCAGTAATGCCTTCAGTTGAGAAGTCCTGGTTCTCTTAAGCTAGCTGCATGCCCAGGACCAGAACATGCCACATGATGGCTCTTTCCTTTTGAAAACCAAACAAGCACATGCAATTACTCATTTTCAAGTTCTAGTAATAGTGAATCAAACGAAGAGTTATTGTATCTTTAAAAAAAACAGCCACAAAATCACAATAACCCCTCTCAAATTCTTCTCCTCTATTACTAAAATATTTTGGGATGCTTTTATCCTTCCATAATTACACATGCTTTTGTGTGTGTGTATATATATACATACACACATAATAATTACTTCAGGATCTCTTTTGGCATGTGACAGAAAGGAGAATTATTGTTTTTGGAAAGAAATCTCTGTACCTTTGCAAGGAACCTTGCAGACGGACCTCATGACAGCCTCTTAATTTGCTGAGAATTTTTGTGTGATCAAACCCACCTTTAAGAGAAGTGCCCTCGTGGAAAAACTGCTCAGTCTTAACAGCTCAGAGGAAGAGCCACACAAGGCAGTTGGCTGCCCTTTACCTGTCTGCAACAATTCTTCCCCTCCAGCCCCCCCTGCATTGCACTGGTATCTAAAAAGGGAAGTTCAAGTGATTATGATTCATCTGCCTCAAACTGACCTTAGCAAGAGCAAGCGTGTGGTCATCTTGAATTCACTGTGTCTGGGTATTATGAAATACGTGGTACTTACGATCTTTCCTTAGTATCGTCTTCCTGCGATTCCCTGCCCCAGGAAGAGGAAGGAAGGGGTGCCAGAGCCTTAACCTGAATGTCTTGCATTTGGTTGGTTTATACCAGGTCTTTAACATAATGTAATGTAGTAATTTCTATTTAATAGTAAATAACACTGAATAGGTAGGGGTTATTTTTAAGGGATTTTCTAAGTAGTCTTCCTGTCTTAGTTTTCAATGGTCCCCACGTTTTCTCTCCCCCCAATTCAGCCTTCGCTGTGAGTTGGTGGTGTTTTTTTTTATTTTTGGGTTTGGTTTTTTTTTAGCATCACTGTTTAGTTGCTTGACTGATATTAATGCAATATTACTAATGCCTTTAATACCTAATTGTTTATGCCAAAGATCACTTTTTGTTTATTGAGGAATGTTTGCAGTAAAGTTATGAATCATGGTTGCCTTTGATACTCTTCCAGAATGTTTACTCTAAGTTCTTGAACTGTTTTGTAAAAGCTACTTGTCCACCTTATGCAATTACTGCTTTTTTTGAAAACTACTGGTTTTCAGACCTGAAATGCAGCAAAAATTTGAATAAGACCATGAATGTCATTTAGAAATGTTTTACCACTATAAAACTTTGTTTATAAAACAAAATGTATTGTATAGTCTAATGTTTTCAACCTTTCCTTAGTTCTGTTAAAACAATAAAAATGCATTTGTACAAATGTCAGCTTGTTGAGTATTAATGCTAACAGAGCGGTGGGTAACACTGTAACAAGAGCAGCAAAAAGGGAAAGCAGCAGAAATGCTGAAGCAAAGAACCGTTGTTTCTACATATTCTGAACAAAGTGCCAAGTTTCTCCATTAGGACAAGGTTTAAACAATTTGTTTCTGTCTTGTGCCTCTAAAACAAGTAATTAAAGAACTGGAAGCTGTGGTGCAGTGAGAGAAAACCGGAGTTTTTCCAGAGACTTGCTGGCCATCTGTTCTAGTAGCACCAAACAAGGTTCTGAAAACTTGAAATGGAATTTGCCTGATCCTGTCAGTAAGGGAAGAACTACTACTCTGGCCAACACCTCATTATTCTGAGTTTTACTTCACAAATTGAATGCAGGGACAGTTAGCATGGAATCACTGTCTTGTTTCCTTCACTGCCTCACAGTAAGAACCCCTTACAAACACCTTTTCTTGATAAAAATTTTGACCAGCACACATAATGTTCTGACTTTGTGGAATCAATGTTTATTGGTGCTGTAGGACTAAACGTAGTTCCACAGTGCTGGAAAGCATCTGGACTTCAGTAACAATAAGTAAAATTCAGATTTCATACTGCTCACACAGTTCTCTCTCCATAGTGGAGAGAACCTGAGAGACAATCACCTTTGTCAGCACTCCCAGAGCTGGACACTTGGAGGAGGGGAGATAAAGGCTGGCAGTACTAATGCCTCAGTAAGACATCTTCCCATTTCTTAAGCTGTACTATTCACACAGGTGCTGGTGTGACTTTTAAAATTATTTTTATTTTTTTGAACAATACAACCATAGTCTCCCCATTCTGCAGATTCTGCAGTTGTTCCTTGTGTGTGGAGAAATGGCAGGAGCCAGCAAAAGGTAGAAGCCTCCCATGTAACCAACTACTTCCCTGACGAAAGCGATCTGCGTGCTTAGGGTGGTTTCCTACCAGGTGAGCGTAAGTCTTGTTGACAGTGACTTCTGCTGGTGGTGTGCCGTGAAGCATGGATCAAAGCTTTTCTCGAGACAGGAGCTTCGTGCATGCGGCCCTGGTGTCCGAGTTGCAGGAGGCTGACAAGGCCTGTTCTGTAACAGGCTGAAGGGAAGTGGTGGTGGTAAGGCTCGCCAGCTTTTATATTGTTTTCTCTCTCAATCAGTAATGGCGTCAGTTCTGAAAGGAGACCTAGTGGTGGTTCCAGGCTACTAATGCAGAGAGCAGCTCTAGCTACCCAGAGTTAAGCTTGGGATGTTACCCGTTACATCTCAAGACAAGAGTTCCTAGTACAATTACTGTATCTGGAAGATGCCATTTGCTGAAACATGGGAGTGGAAGTGTAGGATGAGTAATGAACTGGTGGATGTTTCTCCAGCTGAAGAAGGTAGACTAGAAGGTTGGTAGCTATTAATACACCCAGTGGTGCATCTACAGAAATGCAAGGCTTTCTTATGGGTGCTGGTTCTTGAAAGCGCTGTTTCACCTAAGCTCATCTACTGTAATTTCAGAAATCCAAAATGGAATATATGCCCTTTTCTTATTGGCTTGCAGCCAGTGTTCAGACAGGTTCCCCCTCCTTCTTTCAGACTGGATGATTTTGTGTCCTAGTATTTGAAATTTTGACTACTAAATGACTTCAGTTCCTCTTCTTCACCTGAAGCTGAGTTAACACCTATTCATCAATTTGTAAACCAAACAGGTTGGGGAAACCAAGATTCTCTAGTATCCCACCCTTCCCTAAGGTTTCTCAGCCTACGACAACACTGACCAAATACGTGCTCTGAAATCAGATGGGCACCGTGGAGCACATTGGTTTACAGAGACAATGTTTATGCTGGTGTATAAAGAAAAGTTTAGTCAGCTTTGCATCATCACTGCTGTGTCTTTGAAATGTCATAATCTGAATACTGTACTCCACATGAACATAAAAAATAGGAAAAGCAGCTTACCTGCTCATAAATGCTCTTTCTAAGCTTTAAATGAGTGCACAGTGATCACATTCAGTAAAGATGTAGCAAATTGTCATAGTTTAATCACATATCAGATGTCTCCTGCCCAAAAGCATCATGAATAGTTTACAATAGCGTAAACATTTCTCAAGAGAAGATGTATATGCAGTAGAGTTCCCTTTATTTCATAACATTAAAGCACACAACTATTAAATACACTTGACACTTCTATTACGCTATCTAAAAAGCTACGATCCAATGTACACATGGCACAAATCTGGTGGCATCCACTTTGAACAAGTGGAACAGCTAAAGCAAAGGCTTCACATAAAAAATAGATCTTACTCTCTGCAACTGTATTCTTAAATAAAAAAATGGTGGTGATGAGATTGAATGGAAAGAAAGTGGATTACTGAAGCAACAATCACTTCCCGATTTAATGCAGAATGTTATTTTTATCAGCTCATCTGCAGATGGCACAAATGAAAGCTGATTAAGGCAAATGCTTCTTAAGAAAGGCGATTTCTTGTAAACAACAAGGAATTTTTTTAAAAAAAATTCATCAGAAACTCTTTCTCAGGAGTGACACTTGCTATGTGCCAGGCCCCAGTGGGACCTTTGACTGCTGCTCGCTATTTCTGAAGGGGTTATGTGAGGCTTTGTGGAATGCCAGCTTACAGCTGGCTGTGAGAAGAGCTGAGCTTTCTTTGCAAGTGGCTGCAGCAGCAAAACGTGCCACCACAAGACTTCTCCAGAGGCCTCTCTGGCCTCCATAATGTGCTTGGCCTCTGGGCTTTGGTATCTGACTGGCAGTGTAGTGTTTGTGGCATTTTGTGGCTCGCCTACATTGAACTATTCACCAGCACAACAATTCAGTAAAAAAGGATTGAAGGTGTATTAGAAAAAAAGTACCTTATTTTAAAGCCATATTAAGAAAAACTAAGCTATGCTTTCATTTTAAGAGCTGCTGTACACAAATGCTTTGATCCCAAACTAATCAGTCTCTATTAATTAACTGGCACCTAATTCATTGCAACATAAGTCAATAAGCTGTCAAGTATTTTTTTAAGGGGAATTTCCTCTTGAAAGTAGAGCATCTTCTCATGTCCTGACTTGGAATTTTCCTGCTTTTGTAATATATTTGACACCTTTAAAAGGCTTGTATTTTTCTCCGTACATGTCTAGGCGATTCACTTTCAGTCCTGCAAAAGACAAACATGTAGGAAGTTAAAAGCAGAATGCCAGAAACCCTGTCAGTCTGCTCAGAAGTCCTGTTTTCTTTGTTCAGGTCAGTTAGGAAGCTTATTTTCCTTTCTTTCAGAAGTTCATCCGGTTTGAAACAGCAAAAGAGACCATTCTTGTCACCTCAACATAGTGCCGTGGCAGGGCAACAACTTCTTCTGTTCCGCTCAGCAAGCCAACAGCCTCTTTCCGAGGGCTGGACTATTGAACAAATGAGTCCATCTTCCACAGTTCCTGTACTATGCACTCATTTCCAATAATACAGATGCAGCAAAGAACAAGTTTTGCAATTCTCTTCACTCTAAATCATTGGTGCAAGGACCAGCAATCCCTCTGCTATTAATTGAGAAATGCCAGTAGCTATTAATTTTAGATCGTTCCCTACTTTTGCATAGGTTCATTATCTCTGGCATCCAGCCACTGGATCCACTCTGTTTTGCTGGATTTAAACCAGCAGGTTGTGAGTTTAAGAGGAAACCACAGGATTCTGTCCTTACACAGGAACTCACTGTTACTTACTGAGCAAAGTAGTATAGGAAGGAAAAAGGACCACAGCCTGGTACCAACCTAGGAAGATTCTACATGCACTACCACCAGTTCTCATCTACTGCCTTTGGTCATCCTCCTTCTTCCCAAATGTGAGTCTTCACTCTGTAAGGGTCTCAGTTCTGCAGAACTTCCTTGCAGAAGCGTTTTACAGGCGGACAACTTCCATGATTTCAGAGATTGCAGACTGAGGCCTTGTTTGCTTTAAATTCACTTTTGCATTTACTCTGGTTTTTTAAAGTAAAATCACTCTGATTTTACTTGCAGATTGTTTCAAAGATTAAAAACTAACAAGCTCCAGAAGAAAAGAAGGGTGTTCTTAAAAATCCATGGAAGTTTTTGACCACTAAAAAGGGCCTTAGTGATACAACGCTAAAGCAAGTCGAGCAGCATTGCTGAATCATCATCCATCACTCTTCACTAAAACAACGCATTCACATGTTCGATGTATAAGTCAACAAAGAAAAATCCATTCTTCTGTACACTTACCACAGTCTTTCTTGAGCAAAACAACTGAGAATTCACAATTCCCAGCAAGGAAACTGTTGGGTTTAGGTAAATGAGCCTGTACCCTTTTGGACCAAACTGACTTCAGATCAGCATCTCCAATTAAAAGATTAGGTTTCCCACTGCTACTTCTTCCGTCACTACCAATGTCACTTAACACCCACTCACTCACCTGAAATGGCAAGCTGTTGTATCTTAAACTGGATGTTTAAACTTGGATTCTCCTCTGGCTTGGGGGCTCCAGACTGCAGGTTCACTATGCCCTTCAGGTTCGGTAGCTTTTGAGGGGTAATTTTGCCAACATCCCACGTTAGCACCTTGACAGGAAAGAGAGAACAGTAGCAGTAGCGTTCTAGGAAGCAACCGATAAAGCCAAGCTCGCGACAAATGAGCTTTTACTTTGCAGGCCGGCTACAGAAAGTAGCCCGGTAGCCCTGAGAATTATCTCACTGGCTGGGAGATGGCAGGGTTAGGGCTCCTGCAGGTGCAGCGTCTTCTCTTTCCCAGCGTTCCTTTTGCCCTGTCAGTGTTCCTTAGCTGGTCTGTGCACTTAATACATCTTGTTCCCTTCGTAACAGTGATTGTTCCTGTTGTCACCTTGGGTCAGCGAGATCCAGGAAGCAAGGAGAGTAATGAGCACAAAGGTCACAGACAGGAGGACAGGAGCAAAGCACTCGGCAAAAGGAGATACTTAAGCTAAAGCAACTTTCCTGAGGGTCACTTGTTTCCCATCGCTTCTGTACACTTTAAAGAAGATATGTGGAACCAAGCTGGCCCTTTACTCACCCACAAGAAGGTTTTCTGTGTTTTTTCTTTTTTTTTTTTACTTATAAACTAAAAATGGTTGATAAATTCAGAAAAACCTCAGTTGTCTCTCCTTCTACCAACTTTTGTACTTAAAATCCACCTTGTTATCCTAGCTCTTGATAAAAGCACAGTATAATTTATTTCTGCAGAGAGGAAAGGAGACTTCAAGTGTTTTTGGTGGTGGTTTTATTTCTAAAGGATCAAGGTCTGTTCTTTTGGAAACAAAATGTTACTTGGAGAGCTTTCACTTACAATTCAAATCAGTTGCTGACTGAGATATTCCAACGGCAACAGAAAGCTCAGAGCAGGATGTTAGAGCCAGCAGAATGGTTTGGCTCAGACCACATTTCAGCGAAATGGTTCCTGGGTACTAAAAAGCTTCAGGAGCTTTAGGAAAGTTGTCTCAAACCCCAGCTCAGAGGCAAGAAAGCAGAACTTCCAAGACACAGCTTTTCACAGCTTTTGCTCTCCTTCCTGTGCATCTCTAGGCAGATCTTCCGGAAAAGATTTTTTTTCTCATCTCCCACTCCCTGACTGCCAGACTTTTCAAGCCTACTGCATTTTCTCGAAGTAAGTATAGTTTAAAGAGCATAAACTGCAAAATATGCTATAGCTGAAACCACCAGCAAAAGACTGCTGCATCCACTGAAGAAAAATATTGGGAAGATGGGAAGGGAAAGGAGACTGATAAAACCAGAAATCACAACTGGTGTATCTCTAAAAAGTTTGAAAAAGTAAATTTTGAAAATGTTTTAATTTGTAAACATACACTGAAGTGAAAGTTTTCTTTAAGTGTGGAACACTGCTCCAGTGCTCTGCAGTATGTGTGATTTGTTCCAAAGTCACCTTAGATATTTAAGTAAATAAAAACTTAAGACTTACTTTAGTAACTGGGTCGAACGTATAGCTGCCTTGTGTAGTAGTGAGGTTCATGTTAAGTACGGCCTTTGGCATGTGAACTGTCATGACAACTCCTTCTACTGTTTTCCCCATATTCTGTTTTGGTCCAATGGTAACATCAAATCTTCCCGAAGAACTGTTTTCTTTAAAACTGATCATGTGTTTCACATACACAGGAATTGCCACTAAGCTGAAAAGAGAAGACAGCAGCTGAATGCATCCTGGCTACTTCTCTGCTCAAGAAAATAAACCTCTTTCTCATAAATAGTTCTTGTTCTTCTGGCAGGTATTCAAATTACAATCAGTTTGTTCCAAAAGTAAAAAGTAATACTCAGCTCTTCAACACAACATTGCAAAGTGATTTTTATTAGCAGAGATTCACAGGAAAAAAAAAAAAATCTTCCAAATCACTTATCCTAATCACTTCCCTCCATTTTTTTTGTGGGGTTTTTTTTTTGGGAGGGAGGAGTGTTTGATTTTTTTTTTTTCAGGGCCAATTCTCAGAATAGCCATCAGTCAAACCAGACTTGGAAAGATCTGTGGTTTAGACTTTTTTGCTTTATTCTTTTTATGAAGACCAGAGTCCTCTGTGTATAGAGACTTAGGCACAAAGCATCTAGCAGCAACAACGACTACCAAGAATGAAAAAAAAATATATGTATGTTACTGTCGTGTGGTTTACGCCAGTCAGAAATGACTGCTGAGGATCACCAGGACACTTTTCCTCATTGTTTTCCTTTTTTAGTGGCAACAGAGCAACAGAGGAGAACCGGAGAACATGCATTTTGGCAACAATGCAAATTCCGTCCATAACAAGGAGAAATCTGCAGTTACTCAGAGGGAAAGCAGTAGATGGTATATGTGAAGAACCAGTGTGTCTAAATGGAAACGTACTTCTGTGAACTGACACGGTAGGAAATCAACCTGAAATTCCCATCGGGTGGAATAAATGAAAGGACTCTCTCAGACTCCCAGCGTTTGAACCGAATACACGGATGGAAGCTGACATCATCCAGCAGCCGTGGGTTCTGTAAGTAGTGGCAAAGTGGTAAGTGACATCTCATTGAGTATCAGCAGTTTGAACTAGCTACTGAACTCTACATAATTCCTACTTCTTAGACTCTGAGACACGTTACTGAGCTAGATGGATTTCTGGTCTGACCCATTACAGCAGTTCTGTGAGTGGGTTTTTATGTACAGACAAAGTTATTTCAACTATTGAGCAATGCAGCAACTTCCACAATATAATGCAAAATTTGTTATGTTATTTTTCATATGTGAAACACATGAAGTAGTGATTGCACTCTTAGAATTGTTTAATAACTAAGAAAAACCCTGAGCAATTAGAATTCCCAAATACATGCTACATTTACCATGAAAGAAAGGGAAAGATCCTGAGAGCTTAATACACGAATCAATGACACCTTGGATTTCTGCAAAGACTGTAGAACCTGTGGGGAAAAAAAAGACATTTAGCATTAGTACCAAGGGCTTAACAAACACTGTGAAGCACAGCTAGAGGGCAAGGATGACATTTGCACAACACCGAAGAACACGCCAAACACAGATAGGAAAGGTCATTCCAGTTATCTGTGGCCTGGGCAGTTTGCTAAAACACAGGAGCCAGAGCAAACAGCTTGTCCCAAACCAGCTAATTATACCCGTGCCAGCTGTTACACAGGACTTGTACTGGATGTGCTTGAACTGGTTGTCAGCAATGAGCAAATAAGAATTTCAGAATAGGCAAGCTCTGAATCTTCCTTTCTTTCATCCCTGTCTCCAGAAAACTAGTAAGTTGTGTAGTGGTGCAGGGAAGTTGAAGCACATCAAAAGAGTCAATGTCAGAACACAGTAAGTTTGTGCTATAAAGCTCCAGATAATCTCAGCATTCACAAGCATGGCTTGTTTAACAGTGGGATCACATTATTCTTCTTGATGTTAAATAAATCTATAGCAAAAAAACCCCAACCCACCCAAAGCAAGAAACCCCAAACCAGCATCTTACCCAGGAAAGGCTCGTTTCCTTAAATGCCCTAAAAGGACAGAAAGGCATAAGCGGGACTCTGGACTAACTATTCCTACAAGCAAAGGTTATTTTAGAAGATAGCTAGAAACTATCACTGATGTTTTAAAGGGGAGGAGAAACTGTGGGTTAATACTTTGCCTGAAAAGAAGGGATCCTGTTTAAGATGGAAGCGGTTAACCATATCCATATGAAACAAGATAATCTCCCTATTCCAGGGGAGCAACCTTATCTACTTCTTAGTCCTAGTGAAGGTTAAGAAGAAAGGTTCTCACATTGCTAGTCCCCAAGGGATCAGAGCAGAAAAGAGTAGCTATGACTACTGCAGTGGATTCTCAGAAGGAAATTTAAACACTCAGTGGACACTGATTAGTCTTGAAATACATACAGAAATACAAACACGATCTTGATTATAACTCCTCAGACTAAGCAGTAACACTACTCCTGGGAACCCTACCGAGTTAGGAGGGTAACACGGCCATGGGGGTGTTCTGACTGTAACTGCCGCTGCCTTTTAGATTCAAGAGGGTGAGAGTAAGAGCTGCACGACAGCTGCCTGTGACTATCCAGTTGAACAGTGGCCCAAGCGTTTGTTGAATTGGTGTATGGAACCAAAACACCAAAACAACACTGACTACTGCTACAGCAGCAGCACTGAATGGAGAAATCAGAGGTTTGCTCCCTGATCCCTAAGAGCACAAAACCATGCCATAAAGTTGTCAGCTTTAGTAACTGATGGCCTCGATAATGACCAAAACAGCAGGGTCCTGTCCACAGCACCGCAGTTTTCTTTTTGGAACAGGTTTTTGTACTTTTTGGTACTGGTAACATTAATGCAAAATTTATCAGACTCTTCAGAATTAAATTTCAGATTAAAGATTTTTGTATTTGAAGATATGCTGTTTCATTTACAGGAAAGAGAAGGAGTATCATTATGCTTCATAATATCTGACTCCAATTCATATGTAAGGAAAAAAATATGGTCTAGTTATTTTGCACCAAGTTTTGTCTTACTATCAGAAGAAAGCTTATGAAAGCTTTTGTCTTGCTCCTTTGAGGGAGTATGAGGGCTACAGCAAATGGTTGGCAGGAACAATGGAAGAAAATTTTCTAATCCCATTTTAAACTTCAACTATTTTTTTCCATTTTATATCTCTTAAGAGACAATTGATATACAAAAATGAAACATCTAAGTACAGAATATTTCTTGAGAATGTCCTTGAAGTAGCCTAGAGCACATCATGACTTTAAGATGAAATGAAGAAATACATTTGGGTATCTAATTTCAAACTGTGTATTTCTATTTAAGATATAGATTTGTGTATGTAAAACATGCAAAAAAAAGCAGTATTTGCTCTAAACAGCAGCAGCTAAATGTAAATACATGCAGCAAACGAAAATGAGATTGCAAGGCATCTTACCTGACTTGTCTATAATTGCATCAATTTCTTCAATGACATCAAAATAGGCTTCATTGTTTGTGTATTTCACTCCTGCTCTCCGCCAAGGAATGTTGGACAACTGTCCAGTGGGAAGTGTGTCACCCACATTACTACTGCCTTAACAATGAAAAGGAACCCCAAATCAGTAACTAATTACAGAAGGAATGTTTCAACTGCCAAAATTAATAATCAAAGCAAGATCTGCTCCCAAGAACTGCAGATTAGAACCCAGACCAGTAACAATTAGTTCATTAGGTGATGTGAATACATTGTAAGGACATGTCCTGACTTACGTTTCTCGGACTCTATTTTGCACAGCAAAATACAAGGCTCAAGTCAGCAGGAGTTCTGAGTGGGAGTAGATGTGGGACTAGATCCTGAGAACGATTCAATCACTACAATTCAAGGCATTACAGGTCCTTGTGAGGGCCTTAAGCACACCTTCCCCTTCTTCTGATAGTTTTAGCTGGCTGCATTCAAGGCTGATTTACTGATAAGGGCTGTTATGAAGAAAGACTTGGAAGAAGCCTTAGGGAGGGCTCCCAACTGCTTCACTTGGTGGTTAGGCTTCGCTGTGGTTAGGCTGAGGCTCTCACCCTTGGGCCCATCTGAGCTACCTCGCAGCAACACGACTGCCACATCTACACCTGACCACATGCCAAATCGATCCAGACCCTGGCCCATAAGCTTGACTTTCTGGTTTGACCTGTCTTACCATGACGGACTTCCTGGCAATCACTGAGCTGCAGATGGCCCTTTTATCATCTGATCCTGACCCTGAAATGTTGACGCAGCTCTGAGTCTCCTTAGCTGTTGCCTCACTGCCCCTCCCTGCCTTGCTGCCACCCTTGGCTCCTGGTTCTCAGTACCAGCCAGTGTGACAGAAGGGCTTCCTGAGCTACCTAGCTACAAAGAAAACTGACTCTTCTTAAAAAAGTTTAAAAAAATACATTTTATCACTTCTGGGGCCTAGGTTAACTATCTTGGAATCCCAGTAGAGTGGAAACAACTCCTTCTGCTAGAAGGAGGTCTCTGGACAGGGCCACAGCTCAGGCTTCTTGTGCCTTTTAGCACAACAACCGAAGTAACATGTCCTGCCGTGTGAGACAGCTCCACTGAGAGGTTGGTTAGCATTTCCACACAACCTGCTGAGTAGGCCTTCTCCTAGCAGGTGGAAAATAGAAGTACTCATTCTTATGAGCTAGCAAAACAACCTACAGTAAAACCCATCCTTGAAGTCCACCCTGGTGCTGACGCATGGGGGAGGATTTGCAACTATTTCCTTGCTCCCACTGCGTCTCTGCAGGGCAGAGGTTGCCACATCCGTGCCTCTGTCCCTCAGCAGCCTTGCGGGGTGCAGTGGTGCTGCGCAGGCTGGGCTGCCAGGCCAGGTAGCTGGGAGCGCTCTCAGGCTGCTGAGCACTGAGCTGTTGACAGTGACAAGATGCAGGCTGCCCTGGGCAGCTGCTTTAGGCTTCTAGGGAAATCTAATAAGGCTTCAGATAAAACAAAAGGATTTGATGCTGCAGCCCTTGGCTTCAGGAGTCCTAATACCCCTTAGAGCCATGCATCTAGTCCATTAATGTCGTAGATATTTGTCATAACTATTACCATCCAAAACCACAGAATAAACTCACAACCAAAATACAAAAGACAGAAAATTATGATTAAACCATATGTGCTACCTCAAAGACCAGCTCCACTGAGCACTGTCTGTGCACTCCAGGGCACACCTACTGCCCTCCAATAACACAACCTCTCATACACCCCTGACCCCATGGGACACCTCGTGGCTCACCTCCCTCGCACCCGCTTGCCAGACAAGCAGATTCCACCAGCTCAGCTGACAGACATTTGGTTCTGTTAGTGCAAGACGTACCCACTTACGACAGCCTGAGCTGGTTTCAGGTGAGACAAGCTATTTGCTTCCCTTTATGCTATCTGTTCCTAGCCAGCAAAGATTTATTAGATAGCTGTAATATATCTTTCTCTAATGATTTCGTATAAAATGCATAACCTTCTCCATTGCCCTCAGTTATTCAAGGCTTGGGGCTGGCTCTGTACTAATCCCAAAGCACATGTCTCCTGTCTGTGCTGGGAACTGCTACTCCTGAGGGACTTGAG
>NW_009736825.1:0-9234 GCF_000703405.1 Apaloderma vittatum | reverse complement strand
GAAAGAAAGCCCCCCAGCCACAAACCGCAAGGAAGGAGGAAGTTGCTCTTATTCAACTCTCGGTTGGGAGAAGGGGCAGGGCAGTGGCCTCACCTTACAGTTTCACACCAATATGACAGTACTTTTTAGCTATGAAGCATGATGGGGCTTTGTTTTTAAGTAGCCACTTGCTGCAGAAAATTATTTTCATACCTGTGATGGAGTTGACGACAGAGCGCAAAATTGTGGGAGGCTTAATCAGTTCCTTCAGTATATTAGATTCTGTTGCCAGTGGAAATCCATTGTCTAACATTTCTTCTAGAAGTTCATACACAATAACTACATTGTCTTTAATTGCAGTCTCAGAACATTCGCCAAAGTAATCCTAAACAAATCAGAGATTACAAAGGAGAGGATTTTTATTCTTGTTAAAATGCTTTGCAGAAGTTTGTTGGTTTTTTGCTTACAGAAACCCTCCAATATATCACAGAATTTTAGTGCCTAAACTGACTAGCTACTTCTATCAACTGACAGCATCATATGTTAAGGCTACATTTATCATCTAATTAGAAATACAGACAGCATGAACAGTAATATTCAGGTAATCTGGTTTACTAGTACACCTGTGTCCCAAAGGTCCTCCCCCTTGTGAACATTAACACGTTTGGTGGGAAGAATCTTGTAAAATAAGGAGACTATCTTTTGGCAATGCTCAGTCTTCACAGAGGTTCCTTTATTTACAGTATCTGTGAAAGAGGTTGAAAACTGACTCAGGCTTTGCAGCTCCTTCCTCCCCACAGTGCTTGATGACTGCATGCTCCTTCTTTGCACCTACATAACATGAACAATACAAAAGCTTACAGAAAAAAAGACAGCGTTTACAAAGTCGCATTTGGGTTTTAGTACCTGTGCACTTTGTACCCTATAAACCAGCGCTTGACTTAAAAACTGCAAAGGGGAAAGTCACTGACGGGAGGCTTTATTACCTTTCTTTTAAAAAAGCGTAATGCAACAATTTCTTGGAATTAATTCAATTTTAAGATTATTTAAAGATGACAGACCTGGAAAGTATCTGCTACTCGGTGCAGAAATTCAATTACAAAGAGTGGTGGCACTTCTGTCTGTATGACAGACACAAAGAAGATTTTATCCCGATAGATGCTGATGAGGTAGTGATGTGGCGTTGAGATGACAGGAGGCACATTCTCAACATCGATTGCTTTCTCCTGAGCTTCAAAGAAATAATCACACACGGATTGGCTCACAACGCTCTTCCAGTGCTTCTCCAAGAATATATCACCAGAACAGTTTATAAGAAACAGGCTGTGGATCATTTTCTGTTGGAAACACATTCAAAGAAGTTAAAATAAACAAAAGGATATGAGGATTAACGTTATTTCTTCTCCCACATTCCCTTTCTTACGTCGGTTACTCTTTATTAACACGTGAATTTAAGAAAAATATCTGCTTTGCTGTTTTTCTTTAAATTGCAGTTTCTTTATTTAGAGGAATGTTCCACCACAAAATACTTCCAAATGGATTAAGTCACATGGATGTACCACAACATAAGCAAGAAGACAGCACCCTTAATATCCACTTTGATCCCTATTTGTTATTTTTAATTGGTTTCTTAAAGAAAAGCTGACTCACATGAGGTGGCACTCACTTAAACACGTTTGGCAACATGTAAGGGCAGCATACAAAAGTTTCCTATGGCAAAGGAGTTTCTGTAACATTTACACACATAACTAAGATTTGCAATATCTTAAAAGATATAACTCTTTAGCTTGTCAGCTTTCAGCTACTGAACTAGAAAAGCAAGGTTGTTTGCTGACTAGTCTTTTACTTATGATCTATGCCAAGCTGCACTTGGATAAAGGATTGGAATTCATTAAAAGTACACAAAACTAGGAGTTTAAATCTGATTTAATGAATACGATTGCCTCAAATGTGCTTGACACATGAAATATGTTTACATAGCATGTTTTGCACTTAAAAACTAACTCATGAAAAAGAGGAGTATGAACTTCAGATAAGAAATGTGACTGTTTTTTCTTATGTCTTTAAAGATTTACAAATAACATGTCTCAGCCACTGAGCCTTCATTTTATTCTTGGGACAAGAAGCTTATCTGCCTTTTTTAAAAAAAAAATCTAACTCCCAGTCTATTTCTCAACTTTCAGTTAGATAGTACGTGAACTAAGTTGTTGATTCAAATGAAGTGAATAAACTGTTTTCTCCACATCTACAGAAGAGACAAATGCTATCAGACTTCACATAACCTCTTTGGCCTTTACATGGGACAGACAGAATACTTTGGCAGGCCTGCAGCATAACCATCCTCTGACAAAAATAAGGTCCAAGTTTAAACGCATGCTTAGAAAACAAAACAAAACAAACAAATTATAACTCAAGCACTGGCTCCTCAAGGTGAAGTCAAACTGGTACTTTTATCCTGCATGAATTCATCCTCTAGTTGAAGAAGATACCCCTGCTACTGGCTATTCATCCCTTCTGCCTTCTAGGTACTGACCTGAGCAGGTCTGTGGCTCTGCGACTACCTGTATCAGGCAACTGGTCCATGAAGTTTGCTCCTTTGCTAATGTTAACTCTGGCACACAAGTGAAGACAGCACAGAAGCATCTAGATATAAAAGGCCTGGTCCCATGGTGTTTTTCAGGAGTCCAAACATCATAAGATGAAGCCTTGTTCCAAAATACTGGAATAAGCCTGTAGCTCCGTTTGGAGTGAGCTCCTGTTGCTGTGTCTGAATCTAAACTGCCCAGAGTATTAGGCTGACCTCCCAGCACACTTGTAACACTGAAAAATGAACTGGCCCCGCAGATCTTGACAAAACACGAGTATGTTTTTCAAAGCTCACTAGAGAACTGCCAGGTATATATATAGATCACAGAATGGCCTAAGCTGGAAGGGACCTTAGAGATCATTTTAATCCAGCCTCCCTGCCGCCAGGGACGCCACCTCTCGACTAGATCAGGCAACACATGGGGACCAAACGGGAATCGAACCCGTGACCTTAGCGTTGTTAGCGCCACGCTCAACTGACTGAGCTAACCGGCCCCCTATGAGAAAAAGGACTGCTGAAGAAGGTCACTACAATGCTATTTCTCTCTACCTAAGTCAGCAGATGTGGCAAGGGAGACAAGATCTGGCTTTTCAAACTCTAAAATCCAGCTGCTCCTTCACATGCCTAACAGCTATGTTCTTATCCTCACTGGGGCCTTGCCAGGTCTTAGATACCTCCTGCTAAGAGCCCACTGTCTTTGGTGGTAGGAAGAAGACCACTAGTCAAAATGTGGACAGGAAAATCCAACTAAACCAGTACGGTCTATAGGAGGAAGTTCTTCTGGAAACCGTGAGTACCAATTGGCTTAAGACTGGCAAAGCAAACAAAGGTACAAAGTGTGTTTCTACTGTATCTCTCCTGGATCAAATTAATTTCTAATTTAGTTTGTTAAAAAACCAGGCAATTTTAATAATGTATGCATGGCATTCTTATAAAGGAGCCTTAACACAACTGCTTTAATAATCCTGTTCAACTAAACATGTTCTGAATTTAGCCAGTGCTGAACATTTAAACCCTCCAAAATCTCCCAGATGGTCACACAACAGTGGCAAGTATAATCAACCACCTGAATGTCAGTATTGTTCCACACCAAGGCAGCCCAAACATATGAAGGTGATCAGCTACAGAGCTTAGAATAGTTCTCTGTACATTTTAATGTGGATACAATAGCATAGCTGTTAACAAATATAAGACCCAATTCCTAGTAAATGCACACAAAGCTGCACAGGAGAGGTTCAGTACAAGCTGCACCGGTAAGACTTCATTTCTAGAGGATTTGATCTGCAGCCCACGGTGGAGAAGCTATGCTGGACTCCAGGCAGCACCTTCACAGGATACTCTGACGAAGCCTAGCAGGTATGTGCATGCGACAGAGTGTTTTTAAGCCATAGCAGTTGTCCAGCTGTTAGTGCTCATACAGGTTCTATTGACTAGAAATGGTTGCATTTGTCATGATAAACTTGTAACAAGGACAGCCAGTGCAGCAGGCCAACATAATTGCGACCCAAATACAGCCACTTTGTTCTACTGCGCTTGCAGCAAGCCTCTGGCGCACGAAATGTTATGTTAGCATATGCGTTAGCAGGGCCTCTTCCTTTGCTGTAAGTTCCACTTCGGATATTAGACACGACTTGACAGCCGAGGGATGACGTGGGCGGCCAGAAAGGGTGGTAGCGTTGGACTTCTGCTCCTAGGTACTCATCTGCCCCAAGCTGCCTGGGTACCAGCTGTGTTCATACGTGTGTTTGCGTGGCCTCGGGGTGAACGGGAGCAGCAAACCGATCAGGAGGGATGATGTCTGGCAGATTACAGCTTTACAGTATCTGGACACTGAGCAGTAAAATCCCACCTAGCTGCCTAGTCTATCTTCTGGGCAGAAGACAGGGATTACAGGATTTGCCATGATACATTATTATCCTGATTCTAGCACCAAACTCCCCTTTGAAAGCCCTCACATACACCTTTCCTCCTTCACAAGTTCTAGCAGTACACTAGTTTGCTAATAATTTGAAAATTGAAGCTCTCTGCTTGCAGCTTAAGCACTGAGCAGGCAGACCCATGCCCTGTTGGTTAATGGGCAGCTCAGCTGGTTCACTTCCCTGTGCTGACTGTAAGAAAGAAACTCTTAGAGCAGTGGGAACACCAGTATATTATATGCAAGACTAAGTAATTTGGTTTATCCCACTGTCAAGCAATTGGCACCAGCCAGCTAAAGATGGATTTCATGCTGGGCATCTTATAACTGGTACTACCACAAAAATATCTTAGGTAAGCTATTATTTAACAAGTTCCCTATAGCGTGTGACCTACTCTAGGTGATCCTGCTCTGGCAGGGGGGTTAGACTAGATGATCTTTTGAGGTCCCTTCCAACCTCTAGCATTCTGTGATTCTGTGTGTTCCCAATACTGAGGATTTCCCTGCTATTCTATTTCTGAGTGCCAGATTTCATTTCAGACACACAGACATCCCTGATTTAACTTCTCCATACCCTAACTTCTTCTATCTCATCAGAATACTAGATTTGCAAAGAAGAAATAAAAAATGCTGAACATAAGAAATCAATCTAGTAACAGATTTCTCACACCAATAGGTCAAGTTTATACTTGTGGCCAGAGCTGCAGCACTTTGAGGGTAAAGGTCTTGAATCAAAATTTCTAAGTTTAAAGAAACAGCAGCAAAACACACCACTGATATTTAAGAATCACTAGAGGACCTCTGCAACAGGGGACACACACACCACTCGGAGATGGCAGCATAAACCCACTCTATGCAAAATACTGAAGGTGTGCTTCTAGGACTATTTCAAAAGAATATGACCCAAGCTCTGTGCTAAACAGGCTGAAGATGTACACCAATTATTATTTGCAACTCTACTCTAGAGCAAGTCATCCAAGCTCATTTTTAGTGGGCTCCAAATGGGACTGAAAGGTATCTTACAGACACTGCAGCAACAAGCAGCCCAGCAGAGGTTTTACAGCTTCTTCTCCCAGACTGCCCATCCTTGCTCTGACACAGGAAACAGCAGGTGATTCTTTGCAGTCATTTCCATCCTACCAGAGTTCTGAATTCCTCACAGAGAAACTAAATATTTTAACTAAGGCGCCTCAATACTCTGTTTTCTGTCTGTGACTTTTCTTTTGATTAAATCTGGATTTTGGAATGTTACTATTTTTTCAGTCTCTTGGCACAGAAACATCTGGACCAAAGTCACAGCAGGCTCACAAGACAAAAGTGGAGCTTGTTGGCAAGCAGGGGAGGCTGCGACCATGGGAAAAACTCTGATTGCACATGCTTGTCCTTAGCTACAATTAAGTACTCAAAAATGTAATTAAAGCAGAAATACTGCTACCAGCTGCTCTATACCACATGGCTGAGCTGCGTTAGTCAAAGCTCTGAAAAACAGGAAGTGAAGAATTTATCACTGACCTCTGCGATAGCCTTTGGAGCTAGTAATAATTACTGGAACCATCACTGGGAAACTATTCCACAGCTTCCATGTTGCCTGCATTTGGCATAGCTGCTCTGGAGGGTGGAAGGATTACAGGGGTGGACTGTCTGAGCCCCTATTAGGTAATTGAGGAAATGCACTTCTAGTGACAAGCAAATGAAAAGTCATCAAATGCTTAAATTAATCTCGAGAAACAAATAAGCTAAGACAGGCAGCTTTATTTCTATTTTAAAGCTAGTAATTTTTGCCACAAGCAGCTGGTTGGTAGTTTAGCTTTTTCCTGTAAATTCAAGATGTGTCACAAATGTGCGACAGGTGAGGCAAAACTAGACAACCTCTGCTCGCCGCCTCCCCAGCCCCATTCAGCAGCTCTTAAACCAGCAAACCTAATGAAGAGAAGTCCTATTACATACTTGAATGACATTTTCTCGATAGCCAATGTGGCAGCTCTGAACATTTGTGTAGCTGGCTGGGCCAACCTGAAATAACATTAGAAGTTGTGATTTGAACTGATATACCTGCAAGTCTCAGATCTTACTAAAATGTGAACATTTTGTAATTTCATTGTTTTTGTAAGGCTCCTATCATTGTTAGCGTATCTTACTGCTGCTGCTCAAGTGTCATTAAGCTTTGTACTTACAAGATGCGCATGGCTTAGGTAACTGCATACTGAAGTGAAAACTTTTTTTTCAACCCTTAAGAACAGCCTGATGTCCCTCTCTGTTAGTCAAGCCAAACTCCCATAATCAAATCAACTCTAACAGCCTGAAGTGCTTGTGTCTGTGCCACTACTCAGATGCATATTTTATCAACAAGATCATCCCTATCAAAGACTAAACACTTTGCTTCCCAGATGCTCGGTATATATATATATTTATCTTTATTCCACTTTAAACCAATAACTTTTTGGAATTGTTTTTAAAAGGAAGTAGTCATTTGAGAATACTCTGAAATTGTCTTAATGTTTGGTATCCATACGAAAATTTGCAACTTCTTCCATGGTTTCACTAATAACAATCACAGCCTGAATAAGAACTTTTGTACCTTTCATCTACTGAATTATAAGCTTTCCAATATTATATTTGCAAGGTGCCTCTGTTCACTGCAGTCTCAGTATAAGTTTTCTAATTGCTGCAAAGATAATTCTGTCTCTTGCCAACAGAACATTAGATTCTGAACAACCGAACAATATTAGATCCCGAACAACTGCAGTTCCCTTTGGGATCTACAAGAACAGAAAGCATCACTGTAAAAGCTGAAATATTAGTTTCTTAGGAAAAAAACCATCAAAACAATTAAAAAATCCTTGCTAAAAATACATTTTTACTTGAAGATGGAATATGTCTAACATAATTTACATCTGAATCAGCTGGTTTGGTACTACTAAGGGACTACTTAAGAAATTCACTCTCTGAAAGCAGTACTGAATAGACCAAATGGCCACAGGTAAAGAGAATATCTTGTCAGCCATTTGCTGTCAACAGGAACAGACTGATAATTACACTCATATTCCAGTCAAACCAGGGAGAATTCTGAAGAGCCAAGGCTGCAGAAATGGATCACAGGCTATAAAAGCCTTGTCTCAGTAGTTCTTTCGGAAGATGTTTTCCATTGTGCTCTCCAAATTCACTGCTCCTGTAAGTCTGACAGGCTAGAGTAACAGTGCTACCAGCTTTATACTGCTCTTTTTCACAGGCTCTATTTTAAGAAGCACTTGAGGTTCCAGAAAGGACAAGTGCAGCGCCAAAGAGCCATGCACTACTGAAATACTAGATCAGAGCCAACAAGTATGACTGGAACCCTGCTTTAAATGACAGCTCTTACTAATAGGTGTGCACTCTGCCATAATTGGTCCAAATACAGACAGGAGAAAGAAGGCATGTTACGATTTTTACCTCCCTTCTCTTCCATGAGAAGAGAGCTGAGAGGCACTCTTTGATTCTTCCATCCTATATGTATAAAACCAGCCTCCCAAATACTAAGCCTTAAAGAATCTTCTAAGAAGTTCCCGATAAACCGCAAGCTCTTGTGTATTATGCTGAATAAGCATAAGAAAGATTTCACTTTTTCTCTGTGTATTAATTAAGTTTTCAGAGCTATACGGAAAGCTGCAAGTTGAGGGAAAATAAAATGGAAATAAGCAGAAGTAACGTCATTTCAAAAAGGGTTAATTTGTTTTCTTTTCGTTATTATGGCCATGAGGCACAGCTGCCACTTGTCACTTGCTGTTCAGACCTCTCTACCTCAATGACTTTTCCCTTTGATGATTCTTTCTATTTAAGATTCTTAATGCAGAACTGCTTGTTTGAAAGAGCAATTGGGACTTGGCTGGCACACAGCTATTTTGCACAATAGGAAATTTCATTTCTGGGTAGCAAATTTAAGCACTAGAGGGCGTAAAGAGGTCTTTATGTTTAAAGTGCCATCCGCAAGGAATTTTCAGGTACGTGCATACGGACAGGAAAAAATTTGCTGTCCCATTTTTATTTTTTTTCAAACCCAGGTGTGCTTGTGCTTTTGAGTTAGCATCCAACACACTACAGATTAAATCCTAGACATTTACAGAGAAATAACACTCAGATTGTTTTTTTTTTTGAATAAGTGAGAATCAATGTACAATTCAAACCTACTGGGAACTGCCAGCTGACTCATTCTCATGGTTGGCATAGTCTGTTCATCATCTGTAAAATATTGCTTCCATCACTGTACCTCTTGCATGAGTAATTTAATTTGCTTCTGCTTTTCTTCCAAAACAGCTCTTCCTCTCCAATACTGCAGACTGCCTTCTGTGAACACGAATTTTCCTCATTCAAGTAGGATTTTTTTTTTGGCCTGGTTGTTTATACAATAGCTACATTTATTGGTGAAGCTATCCCTTAGGCTTGATCAACATCTAATGGGTACAAATCTTTCATCACACTGAAAAGAAGGCAGGGCATCGCTACTTGAAAGCAGATCAGCACTGAAACAAAAGGAAATAAGCAAAGAACCTCCACTCGATTACCCTGCCAGGGCGGAAGCGATGTGTGATGTGCAGCGGTGGATAATAACGGATTAATTTCCAGCGCATATTATACAAATTTACACTCGGAGGGCCCCTGGCTAATAAAAGCGGTACAGCACGACCAGAACTACCGTGTTTGGAGCAATTTCGCTGAGGACAGACCCGCGGGCTGCCCCTCCCGCAGCGGTTTTGCTACAGGTCTTCCTGCATCACCC
>NW_009736824.1:16155-55560 GCF_000703405.1 Apaloderma vittatum | reverse complement strand
AGCCTCAACAATTCTGTGATTCTGTGAAATATGGCACCCAGCTCCTGCTTACTGTGTTGCAGAGTCATTTACCTCAGGCCTGCTGCTGGTGCAGACTCTCCTGCTGGGTCATGCAGGGGGAGGCCCAGGTGCTGGTGGGAGAGGGAATCATCAGGCCTAGCTCAGCCACATCACGCTAGTGAGGGACAGGACCAAAGCCAGCGGGAAACCCAGACAAGGCCTGCCAGGGCTGTACGTTGATGTCCAGGGAGAGAGAGCTCTGAAGAGGGAGCTCCTGTCCACTGGTCCCCTGCAAATTTGCTCCCATGTGGCTGCCATAGCCAGGAGGATTTTGCACACACCTGGCTAAATCAGGGGCGGGCAGGCCCCTACACCAAGGAGAGCAGCCTCTGCTCCTCAGGGCAGATGTCGGCATCCTGCTTCGTCCCTCAGCTGTGCGAAAGCCCTGCACAATGCCCTCGCCCGGGCCTGTACCCCACCCTTGCCCAGGATGGTTGGAAGGGAAAGCCAAGAGGCAAGTACAGGATATTTTCCCAGTAGAATAAAGCTGTAGAGAGACAGCCATGATTTGCAGAACAACAAATCTCCTCATTTGTTGCCTCTCAATCTCCTTCAGCAGCAATATATTATCCAGCAATGGTTTCTCAGCTGTGATAATTATCAGCAATGACAGGCTATTAAGGGCTCAAAACTGACTAGGAGAAGAAATACAAATAATATCTAAGCACAAGATAGACTATATTCAGAATTAATGGTTACTCTCCTAGCCCTATCATTACCTTGATTTCCTGCTGTCTGTGATATCGTAATACTCCAGTACCATATCAACAGCTAGAGTCAAAGCAAAGATGCAGGCTCCATGGGTCTGTGCAGAGGTGGAGCAAGAGACATGAAAACAACTGGACTTCTGGCCTTGCAAAGCAGGTCAGGGGCTGCTCTCATCAATTCCTTTTGCCATAAGGATTTCCAGAACTGAAAGCACCAGCAGTGCTAACTCCCAGTAGTAAGATCACCTTTCATCTGGTCTCTCCAGCTAAAGAGACACATGTCTACAGTATTGATAGCTCCAGTCTGGGCCTCTGAGAAATTCCTTGGAGGAAACTCACATATGCATGCACATCCCTCTCTCCACATGTCATGTTTTTTAGGCCTTAAACATAGATTTCACAAGCTCATCTTTCACTCAAAAAAGTTGGAAAACACTCTAGCAAATAAACCTGTTGAAAAACAATTGCCCTTGCTTTCAGTCAACAAGACACAGAATTCAATTTTTACATGAATTTGCTATTTCTCCTACACCAAGACAGAAGAAAGGGCTGGACTAAAATGTAGAACATAAAAGAACAAATTCCCTTTTCCCCTACATCATGCTCCCAACTAAGAAGCAACAGGACAAGAGGAAATGGCTTCAAGTTGCACCAGGGGAAGTTTAGATTGGAAATTAGGAAAAATTTCTTCAATGGAAGGGCTGTTAAGCATTGGAACAGTCTGCCCAGAGAATTGGTTGAGTCAGCATCCCCAGATGTAAGTAAAAGACACGCAGATTTAGCGGTGAACCTGGTAGTGCTACGTTAACAGTTGGAATCGATGATCTTGAAGTTCAAACCTAAACAATTCTGTGATCATCTGAGACACAACTGTTCTACACAAAGAAAATGAGGAGAGTGAAGCCAAGTAAATAGCGGCTGAGTTAAGGGGCTCAATACTGAGGTAGACTGGCTGTAAGCCAGTAATGCCACTAGACCACTCACAGAGGCCATGGGACATCTGGTCCCAAAGGTCACTCCTTCCTGAACACAGTCCAAGTGGCCCCTCCTGCAAAGACAGACCTCTGACTGCCAAGGGACAGTATCAGCCATGTAGGAGTAGTTTTCACCCTCCCTTAAACATTATGCTGTTCCCCAAAAGAGCATAAAATCAGAGAGATACAATACAGCTTTATAGAACTAAAAGACATAAACTATTGGACAAGTGGAAAGGTTGCTAGACACATAACGAGACTTCCGCAGAAGCTGCCAACGCTACCTCCATGGACATAACACAGGCTGAAATATCAGCCACGATGACTAGATCTAACACAACGCCTGACCTTTAAATGTGTGTTTGGAACAGGAGCTCATCTCAGAGCTGCTAGGAATGCTTTGCCATCTTCCCTGCACAGAACTTCTCCAGAAGAATTAATTGTGTTTTCTTTCCACTTCCACAGACCCACATGGTCATTAAGAAAGTGGAATTGAAGTGCCATTCCCAAAGATTCTCAGGTGACTAAGCTAGCATGGCTAATGACTTTTTAATATCTTTTTATGCCTTCAGGAAAAGTGATATAAGCAATGTAGTATTTTGTTTTCCAGTTTTATAAACCAATTTGTTTTTGTCTCATTTCAGAGTCCCTCTGGAGGAGCTCTCCGATTAGACTTATTTTGTATTTGTTGAAATTTGTATCCGTCTATTGTCCTAGTAACAGGGTTGAAAGCCAGGAAGTGTAATATCTTTCCATTTCTGAGAAGTCATTTCTCTCTGGTTAACCTGGTCTCTCTGACCCAGAAGAAACTGTATCATCATTGAATTAATTTTCCTCAAAGAAAAAGAAGCCTAAAGTGAAATAACCCACAGGGAACTGTGTGGAATAGGAATAACAGCAGACTGATATGTTCATTTTATGTAACTACTTCTGCTTTTTTATGGGCCAAGTAAATTATTCTATTCTTCAAGTTCTTGTGGCTTGTTAAACATTAGAGGTGTTATTATAGCTACAGCTATAGGAAGGATCTTGTTCCAGCACTATTTAATTTTTTTAAAAGAAACTATCTGTGCTTAGATAGAGTTACTATTATGTATAAAACAAAACCAGGCAAATATAAACTGCAGAAGAATTACAGTCCAATGAATTGCAGGAGGTAAATGTGTTTCATAGAAAGTAATACAAGTGCTATCGTTCAGACCAGAGACTACATTAGAGGAATTAGAGACAGATTATTGTTCATTAGGATTTTATACTGAGACTCGTGAACATTTAAACGGGCCTATTCACAGCATTAAAACATATTCCTTAGACCACTACAGAAAGTAAATACTAGGACAATTATCTAACATGCCCTATTTTCAAGCTTATGTTGCAGGTGTCTTACAACTCACTACTGAAGGAATCAAGCTGAAAATTGGTATCTGAATATTTTACCACCTAATTAGAATGTTGAGTTTGCCACAACTGGACTTGACATGTTTTTCTTACCCCTATGGCAGAACAGACCAATCTTACTCAGATGCAGTGGTAAAGGAATCCATGCTCTCCCAAGGGCAGGCTGGTGTGAGACAGCACAAGGCTGCACATGCAGGACTGTTGAATTTCAAATTGCTCTTTGAAATGACGCTCTACACCAAAGCAGGTCAACTAGAGAAGCTGTCTACAGGGTAATTCTGTTTTTATAAAGTTGAAGAAACGAGTTATGTTCCTTTCCTTACAGTGTTTCCATCCCTCCAGGGCATACATACCGAACCTACTTAGGGAACCTGATCTTGTGGGGCAATTGCAATGCAACAGGGCATTCAGTGCCCCATAGGTAACTGCAGAGGAAAGCACTATCGGGCATTTAAGCCTAGAGTGTACACAGGCCAGGTGGCCGTTATCGGGACTTGCAAGCACAGCATTAATGGGTGAGATATTCACTGGCGGAAGAGACGCTACAATGGGAATAACAACTTGCATAGAGGCAAAGCTCTGCGTATTGCCACAAATCATCACCAGTGGATCCCTCTCTGACATACCCACAGGAATAATCTGTTAAGGTGTTGGCAGTCTCCACACCAGGAATTTTCCACTTAACACCTTTAGCTAGAAAAATGTTAGGGTGATACTCTGTTCTTCTCAAACTTTATGTTGCAATGAACCAAATCACCTCCTCCTGTCTGTGCAAATAAATGACACTTTTCATTTCTTCTTTTCTGTTGAAAGGTAACTTTCTGTGGTTTAGACAACAGCTGCTGATCTTCCCTTTTCTTTGCGAACCAGAGACTAGCCTGGCTCTGGGATGCTCTCACTAGGCATTTCAGTGTTGCACGTGGGTCCAGACAAAGACAAGGTTGTACTAGCTAAAGGAAAATACCTCTTGTCTGATAATATATTTGATATGCTTTTCAAGCAGATTGTTTCTTCCTCTGTGTGAACACGTGCTGACAGCTTGTCTCTCTGTCTCATTTTCAGCATCCCATACAAGGGTGGTGGAATGCAAGCAGGCTTTTAGTGATGATGTGGAAGAGGTGAAATTACTGATACCCCAGATAGAGGTAGTTCACACAACATCTCCTACTCCTCAGTCCCATTCGTCTTTCAAAAAATTACCTACCAGGCTGTGGACAAAAAAAAAATCTCAGAATCCAGCTGACTGCTACTTAGGCTTTCTATAAGCAGAGACAAAATAGATGACCTTCTGTTTCAAAGCTCACTCTCACAAAGTAAATGCTTATAGCTCTCCTACCACCTGATTTCTCAATGGTCATTCCCACAGAGAGGAAATCATGGCCTTCTCCCTTTCCTACTGTGCCAACTGATCCTCTTAAGCTGAAAATGGTCTGGAAAAATGCCCTTCAAGAACCAGCCAAAGTGGAGTGATCTGATTCCTCCTTCTGCTTGTGCTATGTGCACTTCTGCTGACCTGTTGGAAACTTAGTGATGTGACTGCAGGAGATTCATATATGTCCTATAGAAAAGTCCCTTCAGGCACCCTGATCTGGAAAGCTCCTAAAACAAAAGCAGCATATTTTAGTTTGTGAGATAAACTTGGACAGCTTTCACAAGAACCAGGTCTGTCTTGCTCTATCCTCAGAAAAGCTCAATGCTTGCCAGCTGCCCTGCCAAACTAGCTTTATATTCCACTGTAGGCTTCCTGTGTAGTCAAAGAAGCATTTTGATGAATACCCAGTCAATAGATTTAGGGTTTTTGATCTTATGACAAGTCAGAAAGCTTTATAGCAGAGAATTTATAGAGCAGGTTAGCCTTAATTTGACTGTCTTTCTCTGGCCTTAACATACATTCTAAATGCGTGTAAAAGCTGTTGTATCAGCAGTTCTTTATTATGCTCCCTATGTAAACCATTGCAAAAGAGACAAAGCAAGGTTGGATTCATATTCCAGAAACCTGTACTTCCCGTTCTAAAGTTGGAAGGCAACAGCACTCTTGATCATTACATAAAGTAATGTCAGTTATAAGTACAGTATTAAACTTAAAATTTTTCACTTCAAGTGCACTGAAGAGAGTTATCAGTTCCATTTACTTCAATGAATTTTCTGAGCAAGTACCCACAGTATGGTTGTGCCACAGCCTTCCTCCGTTTGACTCCAGGCCTTGTTTTCGTGATGTGGTTGGCTTCTAGGCACACTTACCCTTAAACATGTTACAGAATGAAAGACCAATACAAATTAGATCATTCTATATTAAGATAACCTCCCACAAACAATCCCTTATATTCTATTCTTGTGGTTCAGTGTAATTATGTAATGCTTGTTCAGTGATGAATGCACCGATAAGTTGACATTAAAGCCAAATTTCAGCTATTCTAATCTGTAGCATAATGATCACGTGCCCAATAATAAAATTAATGTGGCCTTTTGGAGTTGTACCCTCAAGCTCCGAGAGCACTTCTCAGACAATCTCTGTCATACAGAAGAAATTCCTGAAGAGCAAAAAGGAAAGCTGTAGCATTCCCCACAAAAAATTGTTTTGCAGCCATATGCCTTTTCCCCTTTTTTCTTTCAAAATGCTTCCATCTGCCTCCTGCAGAGCTTGCTACAGCATCCCTGTGTGCAAATAGCATGCTCCTCTATAATTAGCTTCCTCCTCTGTGACTTAATCAGTGATATTGTAAACCAGACACTGTGATAATTTGATCAGCTCAGTGGCAGTGAATTGTACCATGACTAAAAAGTCCAGCCTGGTTGTAGCTATAGGAGAAGCATCTGCTTGAGGGGAAGGGTGATCTAGTCATTAGGTTCAGAACACATGACTACATTTAAATCCTACATCTAATCCCAATTCCTATTCCTTACAGGCAGTCCTACTCCCTAGAGTGAAGAGGCACGCAAGCTTTCTCTCTCTCCATGACATCCAGTGATTCTTAGCTACTCCGTGCACTTCTTATGCAGAAGGGGAGGGACTGCTCCAGAAAAGATCATAGTCGCATGATTAAATGCTTTCCAGTGAGGTAAATTTGGGTTTCAGAGCTCTTCATGCAGGACAGGACAAAAGCCTGTGCTGCTTCTAGCTGTATGAGGGAGTGGGAAGGTATCAAAAGAATCAAAGCTTTCTCTTGCCCTAGAAGAAGAAAATATACACTAGCACCACTGGATTTTGTGCAATGCATAAACTGCAAGCAGCACCTTGCACACAGCAGCCGGGTCAAGGTAGGCAAAGGGATGCCTTTGCTGTGTATAAATGCTACAGCCTTTGAGGAACTCTCTTCCCAACTGTTTTTTCTGATGCAAAGCTGGGAATCCAGTAGATGACTGGTCACACAGCAAGAAACACTGTGCTTCCTTTGTTTCATAGATTAATGTTGCAGGACTCTGAGAAGCTATGTGATTGCTCTGGCCTCACCAGCTCCTCACTGATCCCATCACTGCTAGTTGTAAGCTGTATGCCGCATTCTCCATGTAATCTTGAATCATTTAGAGCATATATAAATAAATTGATGTTTAGCCCTCTTCCCCCCCGCTACCTGGAAGACCTTTCCAAAACCTCCAGCAGGTTTCTATGGTTGCATTAGGTAGCTCTATGCTTTCTGGCTTTCAGCCATCCATAATAAGACATCACCAAACCGAGTTTCCTTCTGCAGTGTCAGTTTTCTCTAAACTGTTTGGGTAACCATTGGCTGTGTTAGTACGTGAAAATTGCACTCTGATCTGCCAATGAGTTCTCAAGCTGGATTGTGCACTTTAATATCTGAGAGTTGCTTACCTAATTTGCCTTCCCCTCCCTAAATAAGCCTAGTTTCAGAAGATCAGCCATGCCACTAGGAGCAATTTGCTCCTGCATAAACATGGTGCCCTTGTTTTCTCTGTGTGGTTACTCTGGATTTGCAGGTGTATGCTTGCATGGAGGGAGCATGAGGAAGCTTGCTTGCCTCATGCTGCTAATTACTTTACAGCATTTAGTACCAAAGCTCTCAATCAATGCTCTCACTCAATAGCAGAGTTCACTTTCCTGTATGTTACCTGGGTGTGAATTTCAGAATATTTAATTGAAGAAGAAAAAGTTGTGCATTTCTTCCCAAGGAATTTTGCCGAGTCTATCCAGCAGTGAAGTACCAAGATACGTCTGGGAATAGCAACAATCAGCTGGACAAGAGGAAATGACCATGCACTATGTAGACAACGCATGAACAGGTAAGAAGCCAAGCCATGAGGGAAAGGATTTGTGTTATAATGTCTAGGAAGTCAGCGGAGAGAATACCTGGCAGTAGTCAGGGAAGAAATAGGCATAGGCCGCTGACAGAGGTGACAGAGTGCTGTCCCAGCACAAGGGTGAAACACCCATGGGCACAGATCACCTGGTAGGAGACTATGATGGATAAATTGAATACTTCCTCTGCAGAGGTCACATTCTGCCTCCATCAAAGTATCGTATAATACAGCTCTGACTTCTGGCCCTAAGAACAAGCTGAACTGAAAGCATATCTTGCCTCTAAAGGGGGACATTTTGTTCAACAATTTGTCCTTTCCTTCTGGTAGCAAAAGAAGCAGTGCAGGCTGGATTCAAACTGTTGGAGTCGCTGTTGACTCAGTGCAATGGCATAAACAGACTGCTCCCACTGCACTGGGACTGGTGGAGGTGTTCAAAGCCTGCTTTAAAGCCAGAAAGAATTGAGTGATGATAAGTACTCTGCTTGCCTGTGTAAGTGTCAGTAGACAGAGATGTAACTGTGCATAGACCTTATTGTTTGCTTAAGAAATGCTGCTGCAAGGATTCAGGGCTGGACACTGTTTCTCTCTGAAAAGGTTCTTTCTGGGGGCCCCATTCTGTGGTCCCAGTGCACCACCCAAACCTGGCTCCCAGAGATAGCGTCAGGCAGACAGGAGTAGCAGAGTGGTGGAGTCTCAGCCTCAGCAAGCAGAACTGCAGCGTGACATGCAGTCCCCTGTGGCTTGCCAAACAGACTAGATAAATCAGAAGTTTTCAAAACTCACAGTAGCTCCAAGAACAGGCGCCTTGCTCAGTGTGACAGTATTTTTCTTTACTTGAGATTCTTGTCCTGAAAAATCTCTCCTAATTTCTGTGCTTATTTTATACAAAGGCAAGATGGTAGATTCTGTCTCACTTTCGGTGCTTTACTCCTTTGCCATGACACAAGTGTGTTGCTGCAGAGCTCTGAAAAAGCACTGAAGGAAGTTAGAAGCAGAAGTGTCACTGGGAAATGGTGAGCCTGGCACTCCTAAATCTTTTGGCAGCCTCTGGGAAAACTGCCCAGCATTCATACAGACCCTAACTGCTCAAAGCATCTACACCAGGAAGTCATGCTGGTGCATCTCCATTGTATGAAATACTAGCCAAAATGACAACTCAGACCACCTCACTGAGAAAAAAGGAAAAAGGAAAACATGACCTGTGCGAAGTTTTCTCTTCCTGGCTTCTTACTTTTGCAAATTAGGGCCTATGCAGTATATTTATGCATTGGGATTTATGGAGATGGTGAAGTCTATCCTTGCAGCAAGTCACTCACAACAGCAACATCCCTCCAGTGAGCCTGCATATGGGTTAAGTACTGCTCAAAGTGAGTACTTCTAGCTAAGGGATGTTATGTGGGAGCACTTAAGAGCTGTCACCAACAGAAGGATCCAATTTGGGGTCCTTAAAGAATTCTTAAAATGCGCTCTACATATGCTATGCCTTAAACTATTTGCCAGAAAGCAAACTGCATGTTGCAATTCAAGAGTAGTGTTTGCTAGGACACGTCTGACACTACTGCTAAAATACTACATGCAGCCATTTTTGTGTTTCTGAAAAGATACTGCAAAGTTGGCGAGTAAGCAGAATTTTGTAGTTTGAGGAAGAAAAAAACCCAAAACTTTGCATTGAGAGATTTAATTAGTGTGCTCTGCTTGAATCACCAAAACAGAGATCAAAAGGTGACTTTGAAATGGCATAGCTTAATGTGAATTAAGTTGGGAGTATTGAAGATACATTTAACTAATGGAGAAAGATAGATTCAAATGACAGAGGGTACAGCTTTTAATAGTGAAGGAGCTTATTTACTGCAAAAAAATATTGGACGGGGTGGAGTTGCATCATTAGGTAAGTTCAGATCAAACCTGTATCTCTTTCCAGGGAAATATTTCTGTTACCCAGGGATTATTATTCCCAGTTCAGGATGACTACATATTGTTTTAAGGACTTGTGATGCACTGGGGAGAAGACCAAAGGATTTATTTACAGGTTCTGAAGTCAAAATGCCTACACTAAGAATCCTTGCTAGGCTCAACAAAATCCCCCAAAATATTTGTTTTTACTAGGCCCTTAAGTATCCTGCCCTTGAGTTGACTGACAGATCATCTTCATCATACAGCAAATTTGAGTGCCACTTAGAGAGAGGGTCCTCACTAGACAGGAAATCTGCAACCTGATTAAATGAAAATAACCTGTTTCTGGCAGCAGGCATGGTACAGTTACATCTGCAAGGTAGAAGGCTGCGTTTCAGCTTGAAATCATTGCTTCATTTGTCTTGGGACAATAGCTTATATCACTATTTTGCTAAAGGCATTAAGTGTCACAAATAGAACCCTTTTTCAATTTATAGTTGAACATTTTGGAGTCTGATTGCCTCAGGTTCCTTCAGCAAACACTAGCTTGAAGGAGTCCGTTGACCAGGCAAGTCCTTATCCTGAAACCAGGCTCCTTGTTTGGCAGGTCACTCTTCATCATCAGATCATTCTATAGTGCCACAACTGCTGCTGCATGGCAGGGGATCTGTTTCCTTTAAGTGCACAAAGATAGTTAATTCTGGCAAGTAGCCATTCCTCTTCTCTACCTAAATCCCCACGTGTCATAGCTCCAGTGTGAGATGAACATAAACAACAGATTCATGTGCTATTCAGCAGCTATTTGCACCACATTATGAATTCACCATATTCATTTAAGCAATACATTCACATGCAGTGTAGGATGCAAGTACTTTATGTATCACACCACATTTTTATCACATACCACTCGGTCTAATCCGGTATCAGCAAAATAAACCATTTGGCATGTTTTCACCTATATCTAGTGTTTGGATATTGAATCTGGACAAATAGGAGGGGCTCCCTAAAGATGATCTTTAAGTGACTGCAGCAGAAAGCATAATTAGGTTCGTCTTTTGGAGTAGCATGAAATCATCTGCATGTATTTAAGAGTTCAGCAAGGCTTAAATACTTGGCGGAATAAAGACTGTTGTGTAAGTCATATCTGCAATGAAACTGTCTTTTGGATAGTTACATCATTGGCACATCAGCACCCTGGTCCCAGTCTCTAAGGCATTACTGGCTGTATTCAAGTGCTAGATCTTTTTTCCACTGCCTGGATGGAACAGTGAAAGGGAGGATAAATCCTGCTGGCTGATTTTAATGTAATAGGAGCTATTGAAAAGAGTTTCACCACAAATCAAAATGCTTGAAGGGAGTTTGGCACTCAAGCATTCAAAAGAATTCTCCTGGAAGCTGATTTGCAGCACCCTGATAGCCATCACAGACGCTTCGAAATAACGAACAGCACAGGACAAACATTTGCACATCAGTCCAATTAACAGTATATGCACATGTGACTGAAGTTTGACTCTGTATTAGATATATCAAGCAAAAGCTTAACAGCCATTTCACAGTCAAACTATTTTAAAGATACTATCCTTCTTCAGTGTTGCCTAGCAAATGCATTCTATTTTATTTTTTCCCTAAAGGACTGCAACAAATAAACCAAGATAAACCTTATGTTATGATCATAGGAAAATTCAGTTTGGAAGGGACCTCAAGAGACCATTTACTGCTCATAGGATTCCCCTGTAACTAAGATTTCACTATAGAAGCAAACAAAGATATGCGATCTATTTGTCTGAGCAAACCTGGGTCAAATCTTGGTTTTAATATGATCTAGCAGAACAGCCTTGAGTTGGGTACCAGGAGACTGCTGCTTCAGAATTCAATACTGCTGCTGTGCAGATTTGTGCAACCCTATCCTCCTTTTGATCCCTTTTGTTACTTAATTGCACAGGAAGGTCTTTGAGGAAGAGGTTCTTTGTTCCAAGATATCTGCGTTGTGTGTAGCGTGCTGCAGCTCTGATTTCAGTCAGGGTTTGTAGATGTAACCACAATAAGACCTAGCACAATAGTGAAGTGTTAGCAGCATTACATGGAGTCTGCAGCAGATACTGGAACTGAAACCTAATTCCCTGAAGCTTACTTTCCACTTTATCAATAATGTCATCTCCTGTGGAATCTGCCTATTTCCACCAATAAAATGCCAAATTTCCACTACGGTTCACTCATTACTCAGTGTTTTTGTTATAAGACTCATAGCACTCATAGCAGGTGGCTGAGGTGACTGAAATATTTAAAGATCCTGGTTATTATTTTTTTTCTAATTCTTCATTTCTTTTTGTCTTCACTGCAAAGCTGAAAGGCATCAGTTTCAGTCTCTGCAATGAACCACTGAAAATTCTTTCAGCATCATCTCGCAATGGGACTCATCTTACTATTGAGTTTTAACTGCAGCAGGTTAATGATTTACTGAGTTATTTAGGAAAAAACACATTGATTTGACATGGCAACAAGCTCATGTTATCTTTTCTACCCCCCAGTGTATCAGCAGAATATTTCAAGCTGTAAACGAGATCCAGAGACCGTGAATTGTGTCTCCTGACACTTCGAGCCTAATATTCACCTGCTTTCTATCATGATAGCGGCACTGAGACACGTAAAAGACATTGGCACCCAGAAAATAGCTTTTAGTGGAGTCAGATTAGACATTTCACAAGAGGAGCTTTTTTATTGTGCTAATCACCAGAATGTCTCATCCTAGGGAGAGTGTGAGTTATTTAGCCCAAAGAAAAAACGGATGTTAGATTAAATGACAATTACTGTGTCTTTCGGTCTCAGTTAATTAAAAAAATTTCCTGGTACATGTGATTTCACTCTGAGATTTTAAAAAGTAAGGTTTAGTGTTTGGACACAAGTTACCACTTTCAAATGGAAAGAAGGAACTTTGGACTAATATATAGAGATATAATTTCGTAACTTAAATTGCTACATATTTTCCCACTTATTCTATTAGAAATAGCAGTACCCAGGAGAGGTGGAGGGGAAAAGACAGCTAAAACCAATAATTGTTCTATTACTTCTAAAGAAACTGCATTTTTTCCAATGCACTTAGATGTTCAATTTGAAAAAAGTCGTTTCAGTTGTCGATGAGAAAAACTATGGGACCAAGTTGTCATAGTCTATTAATACACTATATATTTCCGCTAAGCATCTGTCTGCTTTTAGTGCTTTTGCTACTCAGAGAGAATGTCCTTTACAATCAGTTTCAACAAATACCATATGAATTAGGTTGGGAAAACAAATGATATTTCAATACTACACATCATAAGAATTTCAAGTTCACTAGACCCTTCAAGTTGTTGGGTTTAGTGGATTTTCTTTGTTTGGGTTGGTTGGGTTTTTTCTTTTTTTTCTTTTTTTTCTTTTTTTTTTTTTTAAATAGTGTCTGCAGCCCAGCAGCTTGGAGACTGAGGGACCTGTTGGTAATCGTGCAGGTACTTAGAAGCATAGAATCATAGAACGGCTTAGGTTGGAAGGGACCTTAGAGATCATCTAACCCAACCTCCCTGCCATGGGCAGGGATGCCTCTCAAGTAGACCAAGTTGCTCAAGGCCTCATCCAATCTGGCCTTGAACAATTCCAGGGAGGGGGCATCTGCAACCTCTCTGGGCAATCTATTCCAGAGTCTTGCCACCCTCGTGCTGAAGAATTTCCTCCTAAGATCCAATCTAACCCTGTTCTCCTTCAACTTAAATCAATTTGCCCTTGTCCTACTGCTGGACACTCTGTAAAAAGTCCCTCCCCAGCCTTCCTGTAGGTTCACTTCAGATATTGGAAGACAGTTATAAGGTCCCCCCGGAGTCTTCTCTTTTCCGGGCTGAACAAACCCAGCTCCTTCAGCCTGTCCTCATAGCAGACGTGCTCCAGCCCCTGGGTCAGGTGCTTAGGATGACATATGTGGAGAGACTGAGGAGCCCTTCCTGGAGCCAGGACTTGCGAGATCAGGTCACAAGCATCAGCCCCAGAAAACAAGCTGCAGCCTCGGACTGAGAGCCTGTTTCCTTCTCCAAGCATAGACAAGGGTAAGGACATGAAATATTTGTATCAACACCCAGGCTTCTAACCCTATATTCAGGAGCTGGTTTGTACATACTGAAGATTTAGTCTAAAAATACAGGACCCCTTAATACCTAATTCCTAACTCATCAAGGTTCCTTCCACAAGAATTCAGATATTCAGGCATGAAATGAGGTTCTTTATAGCTACACAGATTTTTAAGGGAGAGGTATTGAGATTTTGGTAAGCATGGGGGTGTTTTAATGGTTTTATTTTCAGCTAGCAAAGTAGAGATTTTTTTCCCTCCCTACAAAAACAACTCCAAAAAAAAATCAGTGGAATTTCATTAATCTTTTCATGTGTTTCAAAGTTCAGATAGTAAATATTTAACAGTACTTCTAATTAGTTAACATAGTAATCTAGTCTTGCAAGCAGAACATATGGAAAATTTCTACTGAAGCTGAATGTTAACAGATGGGCCTTTACAAGCAGTCAGCATTTATCTAATCCTCCTGTTTGACTAAACTGGAGTTTTACCACTTTCTTCTGGAATAACAGGTTAGGTCAATTTTAAAATTCCTTTGCTATTAAGTACATAATAACTACCAGATTTAGACAATGTTGCAGTCTCATTTTCAAGACCGCATGGTAATCATTGATATTTTTAAATACCAATTACACTCATTCTATCCTAACATTTTATAACAGACACATTAAGCAGGATTGAATTGCTATTCAAGCCACTAAAAGATCTTACAATATGATCTTTCGAACCTCAGATCAACAGCAATGTGAAGGACATAGAAGAAATAGACAGAATGAGCTTAGAAGGACTTCAAAAAAACTGACTGCCTATCCTTTCTATTATACTAACTTTACAGTTGTAACAGCAAATATCAGCCTGATTTCAGGTGTGTCAGCAACTCCATTTCTTCCGCTTGTTTGGAGTCTTATACATTGCAAAATGTGTCTTAGCAACTGAAAAGACGTTTTCTGACAAGACATACAAATGACCTCCATGATCAAAATACCTTGTGCACAAAACCTCACACAACCTAATATTCCTCAGCATTCAGAAAAAGATGTATTTGTACTAACTAGGGAATTGATTCTCCTGCACTGCTTATGAGCAATGCACTTGGCAAGTTACAAACAGCACATTATCTGTAGATTTAATTTTTCATGGAAGGCTGTAATCAGCACTCCCCTTGCAGTGCTGTTATTTCAATGGAAAGTGCTCCAAGCATAGTTGAGCATTTTGTCTCCAGACAGCACTCTCGGAGGGGTATGATTGTTATTGCACCTGCAATGCCCTCAGCCGATTAACTATTAGCAGCATCTCACATGTGCTACCAACCTGAAATATTAACTCATTACAAAAATAAAGAAGTCTAAAGAAGCTATGCATTTGTTCCACCAGTGTGTCATGTGCTGCTTCCTGGACAGGGCTGGCTGGACTCACTGCAATTCTTTTTAGTGAAAGATGTAAGGTGTCAAAAGTGATTTGTATAGAATAGCCTCTATAGAGACTTGTCCTGAAGTAGTTAGCACCAGCCTAAAATAGCTCTACTGTGGTTGTTAGCATGACATTGACAGTTGGGTTTCAAGCTTTCAGAGATTAAGCAAAGCCTGTGCACCAAGTTCTTTTCCAAGACCCTTCTAGAGGAATGTTATTTCTAGAGGTTCTTCTGAAAGCAAAGCCCTATTTCCAATGACTTGCAGCTGCTGCTACAAGCTCAATGGGCTAATGAAGGTCTTTTCCAGAAGTCAGCTTTGCGACTGCTTCAGCTTGCTCCTCAGCCTCCTGGGGACACCCGGCCAGCACCCCACAAAAGTGGCTTTCAGGCTTCCAACAACTGCTCAGTGCTTTGGAGGGCAAGAGAAATATACAGCTGTAGTTAAGCCAAGCCTACCTCTGACCATGTCTTCCCTCTACATTCACAAATCTCAGGCATTATTTTGGTCAGGCCTTTCAAGAGCTCAGGGCGCTCCACTCCATGTTCCTTCTGCTCCTCACGGAGAAATCTGAGTACCTCTCTCCTTTCTGTAAGCCAGTTTCAATCTCTCTAATTTGGGTATATTAGCATATGGGTTTATTTTGTCCACCTCTGGGAATGTGGACACTGACCTTTTTTAAAATGGTGATTGCCATTGTTAAATGCAAGCCAGCAATGTCATCATATTCACCTATCCATACTAAGTCCCAAAGACCTCTTGTTGAGGAATGGTTTTTGGTCTTGACATGCATTTCTTCCTTCTGATGCCAAGTAAATCCATCCATCCATCTTCCTAAACATGTCTACTAACTGACAGGCAGCTGTTACAAGAACATCCCTTGCATAAGTATATACAGATCTGGGGTCTTTATATAGGACTTAAGGATGGACAGCATTACCTGGAAGTCTTGGCAGCTGTCATCAGCTTACTTTCCACAATTCCTTAGCATACCATCTTATTTCATAACATTTCCATTAGCTTAGTATCTTATTGCACAAAACAAGTCATTTTTTTGTTGCTTATCTACACTTCTAGTGGCAAAAAAGTTTTGACTATTTTTTTGCTTTTCTAGCTAGTTCAGCACTCACACACACACAAAAAAGGATTAATTTAGTGAAAGCACAATACTAATTAGGCTGTTCTGGTAAATAGACATCACACACTGAAGTATGGGAAGCATGGAAATTGCAAATAATACACAACCCATATGATCTATATCACTTATCAGCAATGCAGCTTCCAGAGTATTTTTCATCTTCAGACACTTCAGAAGCAGATTTTGCTGAAGAGATGAACACTAAGCAAGCAGAGAAAACAGTAGTGCCCTGCCACAAGGTAGCTCATACAGAGGAGTATTGTTGACGAGCACTTTGACTTTAAGTGCTTCACAGTGTTGGATTTACACTGGAGTTTTTAACAGGTTGCTACCAGTATCATACCTGAGCCACTTAGTGAATGCAAGTTCAGAACTCTTTGTAACTGCATCTTAACTTGCACAACTTAATTACAAATCTAGATTGTGAATCATTACCACCTGTAGCATTCAGCCTTTCTGTATATCCCTGAAAAAGATAGAAACATCTTTTCACTTAATAGTGAAGTGGTTAAAAGACATATCTATGCTTTTTTAGCCTCTTCAGCTTAGAGCAATTTTGTGGAAAAGCAGTTCTCTAGTGGCCTGAATCATGAACTATTATACCAGTGATTTCAATGGCAGGTGCCAAGCTAGAACTACAGGCATTTTCCACTCTGAGTAAATTAAAAATAGCGAGGCCAGTATGGAGGAGCTACTGCAGCGTGTGTCTTCTGAGACAGACTATTTTTTGTTTTGGGGTGTTGAAGTCTGAAGTGAGTGCAGTTTCCAAAGTTCTGTCTGCATTATATAGTTTTAAACATAAAAATGTGATTCTCAAGTAAGTGTTCATACAAAACCCCAACAACAAAACTCAAGAGATCTGATAAACACAAATTTAAGAAAATATGCCAAAGAAGAAGAAACGTTCATGAGGATTTTGGCTATATAGAATTGTGATATCTTTGAAACAGCTACATAGAGGATAACTTTAAACCAGATCCTCTGAGATTTATTGTTCACACTCTGAATAATACTACGGGCCCATGTAAAAATGAAAAATGCTAGATGCAGACCGATAAAACACTTTCCCCATTACTAATCTACAGAGCTCTACTATAAGATGCCAGTGGACGATATAATAGAAGCATTCAAAATAGCAGCATTTATTTCCATACACAGAATGCTATCAGTGTTGAGGAAAAAGATCAAGTAAGTGAAGTTACTTTAGGAGTTAAATCAACAGCTATTTAGACATGGAAAGAAAGTTTCTTTATAGAAAATTTGCTTGCAGGATGCCTACATCTCCCCCTGAAGCATCCAGTTCCAACTACCACTGCAGGTAGGAAAGACTTAACTGGGATGTGGATTTGATCCATTCCAAAGTTGACACTCCTAAAGTCACATGCAGCTATTGCATTCAACAAAATCACGCTTCATTAAATACTTTCTTTGTAATAGAAAATCCAAGAATCTGCCTTTAGTCATCTAGAATAAATTGTCTGAGGTTTGCTTTTTAAAAAATTCACTTTTTGTGCATCCATGTTTGCCCTTGATTTACTATACACACAGAGAACTCAAGATCAGAGATCTTTTTTTTTTGCCTTCCTCCACAAAAGCAGAGAGTAGTAACATACTGAAAATAGCTTTAAAATTCTTCCTTGTGTAAGAGAAGTTGACTGAAAATTCAGGTGCCAGACCAGGTAGCAACCTCGTAACTGCTAGGAGCTGGGTATAGGAAACAAACATGGCAGGCACACTCCAACCTCTCCACGCTGAGACAATGCTTTGCATTTTGTTTTACAGGTCTCCTGAAAGTGTAAAGTTGTATGCTTGCTCCTCCACAGTACAAAAGCATACCATAAATGCACTGAGTTTTACAAAAAAGTCTCTACCCCAACTCAACAGCCAAAGTGCCTGAGAAAGCAGGGACCATACAGTTTCCATGGGTACAAGTCAAGCAAAGGATTCCATTTCTGATTTAGCTGATGCTGAAGACAACATCAAAATCCACTCAAGCTTTGGGTGAGAAGCAGACACTGGTGTTGGGCAGCTGCTGAAAATACAGTACACTTGAAATCCAGACAACTTCAACTCAGGCTGTTTCCAGCTGCAAAAGTCCTGGCGGTGAGACCCAGCTAGAGCTGAGCCTCCCTCTCAAGCAACTTGGCAGGGGATACTGGATGGATTAACCAGAACAGACGCAGACCTGCAAGAAGGTGGCCCTCACCTTAACCGAGTAACAAAGGCCCACACAGAACTGGAGGGGTTGGCGACTACAACCAGTGGGATATCAGGGTCAAATTCTGCCTTCTTTTGAGATACCACACAGGCTTTTGTAGCCCTCAGGCTCCCATGAATGTTAAGAGTGAAGTCTAATTGCTCCTTGTTCCAACTGATTTGTATTTGTGAATCAGAAGCTGCTTCTCCTCCCACCATACTTCAACCTCTCTAAAATAAAAAAACTTACCAGGTGAGGTCTCTTCTTTCAGCTATCAAATAGGTGCTCAAAATACCAAGCTGAATTACAGACAAAATTCCTCCTGGAGAAACTGCTGTAGTAGTTCTTTGTGCTATACTTTATTCATTTTCAGACTTATTAGCACCCTTCATGTTTCACTCCCATTCCTTCTTTTCACCCCATTCTATTGCTTCTGCCTTGCTAACTCTCTGGAAATGAAAAGCAAATCAAGGCAGAATCAGAAGACATTCAGACCCTTGTGAGCAAAACCAGTAGTTTAAACAACAGCTTGCATTTGCAACTTGCTTTAGTGCACTGCAGATTTTTTTTCCACTGATGCCAAATTAAAGATTGGACTGTGAGGACCCAGCTCACCCAATTTTGCTTGTCCATGTGGGAAAGATTTGGGTGCAGTCTGGCCGCTGAAAGATGCCTTTTCACAGGAGGTGTTCACAACACTGCCCACTATCTGAGGGATGTTCTTGTCCCTGATGTTTCTCACCAAATGCTCAAAATGAAAATGCCAAGCTTGTCCCCTCAGTCCTTCTGTGTCATCCCTACCAGTCAGCTGCCTCCTTCACTCTCCCTTACTAATTTGTCAGAAAATCAACCTTCAGCTTCTGTAGCCTCTAGAAAACAAAAGCTTCACAGATCCCTAGTTCAGTGTCTTGAAGAAATTTCTGTATGACAGCAAAGACAAAACTCCAAAGGGGAAGTCCTTTAAAAAAAAAATTAACTCACTAGTTTAAACAGTGGAATGATGTCACTTAACAGTGTTCACCAATGAGTAAACAAAACTTAAACAAAGTAAAAAGGACTTTCCATAGGGCTTAATGGCCGAATATCTAGCTTGCTATTGTCATCTACCTCATTTTTTACAAGATCATCCTGGCTCAAACTAAGAAGTTTGCAAATCTAATTTGAATTCTCAAAAGCAACTCTAATTTGTCATGTTCCTTTCTAAGGTCAAATCTATTCTGTATTCTTTCTCAAAGTTTTCCAGCATGGTAAGTACTGTAGCTGCATAATAAAAGGAAACAATTCTTACTTTATGGAAAATTTCCTTGAAAATGAAAATAACTCTGCACTGCTGTAGCTATTATGAATTTCAGCTTTTATAGTGCACATTGGTATGCCTATTGGTTTTCACAAGAGCCTTGTACTTCCTGCAGCTGCCAGACATTGGTTTTATATATACACACACAGTTATTCATATATATGTAAAGCTCATAGAAGATAAATCAATTCAAAAAGATAAAGTGAAGAAAACTTAGGAACTGTATCTTCTTAACACCAGTGCTTTGCAGGACCATAGGATAGCTCAGGCACCTTAATTGGTAAATATCAGTATTAGTTTCAAGCACAAATGCTGCACAGACAAATGACAAACTGGAAAGCCCAGAAAATACACCAGAAGTAATGGAAAATGAGTCTGATACATTTGGTTATCCATAAGAAGCACAAACTTCAAATTGCAGATCTAGTTCTCTTCTCTAAGAATAATCTAACCTCAGAAGGGATGAAGAATTCCCTGCAGACATAGGACTTACATGCTGTGGAACAGCATCACATCTCACATTTTGGCTGCAATTTTCAGAAAAGTCCAAGTGAGTCAGTTCTAAATACCACTGAAATTAAATACATAACAGAGAATTTCATTTCCTTGAATAATCAGTTCTGAAGAGCTCCTAATAACTCAGGTTGCTAAGCCAGTGCTGCTAAAACCATGATACCATATTGCTCCACAGTAGAATAAACAGTTGGTTTCATTGGGGAGTTATTTCTATTCTTTTCAGTGGTCGTACAAACAACTCGCTGCTCAGCAGCATAGCTCACAGCTGAAAACTGATCTCAGCTGTATTCAGTACAGCACTAGCCTTGCCAGAGTTGGGTGCATGGAAGACGCTCATTTCAGAATGGGCATAAACATGTATTTTTTGGCATGATCTTCAGCACTTGGCTTCTGAAAAAAAAAACACCACAAAAAACATCCAGATCCAACAGGCACACATTCATATGCCCATATACCGAGTTTCAGTTCGATATCTGACCATTAAGTCCCAATTTGGTGGCCTAACTACCAATTTGGAAACTTCTGTTTCTAGAGGCTTTGGAAAATCTGGAGATGATTTATTCTCTGAGGTGTTGGGTGACTACAGGGCAGCCAAGCAGAAAGGTCTTTGTCTCTAAGGCACAAGACTTTTGCTTTTAGTGGTGCCCCATGGCACTCAGTTCAGAGGTTAATGGATGAAACAACTAATGAAGCCCTGCACCAGTTTTTATAATAGCTCTCAGGCTTTTAAATTCAGCAAGCCTTTGCAGTTATGGGTTTTTTTCCCACCTTTTTCAAAAGTTGGGAGCACTTCAAAAATTCAGCAGTGAAATGTGGTGCTCAAGGAAAAGAAATCCAGCTGCAGTTCTCACTCTAACAGCATGTAAGGGACATACTGCAAGCCCTCCAGGCACAGTACCCACACTAAGTCCCAGAATTCAACTGTCAAAATTCAGGCTAGCTCACACAGCCAGGTTTCCCTGTTGGCAAACAAAATGCCAAGGAAAGGGAACGGTTTCCTAGCCAACCGCGTTCACTATGCCAATGTTTCCCTAGAATCTTTTCTGACTCTCTAGAACAGTGCTGTACTCGGATCGAAATGCAGTCAAGCTCTGTTCTCCAAAATTTTCTCCATCTTACTCATTATTCCCAAGACAACATACTCTAACAAGATGGAAACAGCCCACCCTGCCCGAAGTTTACATCCTCACCCTCCCCAAGAGAAAGTGCCAGAGAAGCCTTGAGTTAGGAAACCATTTTTATCAGTGCTTACATGGCTCAATGCTCAGAGGAGTATGTACACAGGTATTCACCTGCTCTCCTGAACAAGGATGCTTTCTTCAACCAGGTATCTCATCCTGCTTCTTACTTCAGCAGTGCCTTTGGCTTTTGTCTTTCCCTGGTTTTGACTAATAGATTACCCAAACTGGCAGCTTTTCCACATTGGATGAAAATAGGATCTCCCTCAACAAGGGCTCCAACCTCATGGCAAAAAAGGCATACAACAGAAATGACTGAAACATGGAGTAAAGTCTTAAGACCACTCTGTAGATGACATTGTTGAACAAGAGATTCTCATCCCCTCCTCTGGGTATTGAAACTGATGATTTATCTAACCAAATCATGAATCAGTGATATCTTCCTGTTGTACCAATGTGTAATTACTCCTCAGTCAAAGCAGCTCCCTGTATCTGTTCATGGACATTTGGACACTTTTTGACACTTCTGAAGGCACACAGGCACCAAGAGATGGCATAAGCCTGTCCAATAACATAGTGCTTTTCACAGTAGTCATGACAAGGGAATTATAGGCTGTTACTCTGTTTTTGTTGGCTGGAATGTCTTTTAACTACTTATTGTTTGTTTAAAAAACCAATAATTCTCCATTTTAAAGATTCACAGAGCAAATAAGATGACTTGTTTTTCTGAAAAGAAAATTGCCCTGCAGACGTAGATGGTCACGCAACCAGTCTGGAGTGACAGCTGGTATTTAAATGGAAAATTAATTCTTCTCAGTCTGTCAAAGCAGGGACCTCATCTTCCAAAGGAAGTGTGAGATTGCTTAAGACCCTGCATATCATGAAGTCACTGACAGGAAGAAGAAACAACTGAGGTGAAACTCGAAATCATCTTTCCCCATGAAAGCTGCAGCTGGCTTGCAAGCCCTGCTCTCCCATGCCCTGGGGGGAGCTCTGTAGGGTAGCAGAGGAGTAACACTCACGTAACAATGGTGACAGGCCAACAACTCTTAGGGAGACAGTGTCTAACTGTACAGTAAAGGCTCACACTTATCTTCTGCCCACACTCACTCTGGAATGTGAGACTATTTTATAGTCTGCTTTTAAGTCCCAAAATATACTTGCAGGGATGAGAGAATGGGGGCTGTTCAGAGCTATGATTGTTCCTCATTGTGTGATGCCACTAATAAATTATTTCACAACAGAGCACAGCTTAGTCTCTGCAATACCCGCAGTCTGCTATCAGGGGGACTGCTCAGTGACTGGTTCCTGTTGGGTGCCTTGGAAAACCAAAACTTGTGTGCACTGTGCATCCCATGTTCAGCTCTACTGCTTTTCCCCACCTGCTCCTGCCCCGTGAGGACTACCTCACACACAGCCACTGCACAGCATAGCAGGAACACCCAGGAATAAATCCCCAGCAGTATGTGGGGAGGTTCTTCATGCTGTATGTACCAAAAAAACCCAAAAACTCTAAATTATTCTTTTTTATATTCTTGGCCCACATGTATTTGTGATACTATGTTCAGGTTCTCTGTTTGAGGAGTGTTTTGATAGCTGAGACAAACCAAATTAAAATTGTAACGTAGACGTTACTTATACAGTTTGTTTTGTTTCGGGAAGAATTCAAAAGAGAGCCGTTCAAAAAGATGGGTTAGAATAGCTTTTAATTGAATTACAGAAATTTTGTTCCATGTATTTCCAGGCAGAGGTGAGATGCCCATGTATTTCAAGAGCTGACCAAATATGTAAACAATCATCTTCAAATCATAAGCCTTTATATTTCTATTTTACAGATGAACTCCCACTACTGTAGTACCTGATGTTGCCTCCATCCTCCCACAGCCCCACAACACAACCAAATCAGGAATGAACATCAGGTCCAGAGAAAAATAGGGCAAGTCCTTAAGATTAGCCTCCAACCAACTTTATCAAGTCACACAAGAAGCACATAGAAGAGCTGTGAACCGAGCATTAGGCACACATATACTGAGGTATGTGTACTAACATTAACTGACACCAGATCTCCCCTTCAGTAAAATATTGTTTAGTTTGTCTTCAGGCTGTGTGCATTGCCATAGTGGGATTTTCACCAGGAGAGGAGACTGTAAACATACATACATAGAGGATGCATGCAGGTGAACACATTGATTTTAAAAACTCAATAGACAACACTTTAATTTGTCAAAGGCCTGCCATAGACCATGCTGCACACTCCTGCCAAACTGATGATCTGGATGCAGATCATGGGTTCTGACTGCAGATGCTAGGAGTGCACCATTCCTAACAGATGCATAATCTGATTAAATATGAAATGCAATGATATTGTCAAAACCCATTAATCACTCTTTCAAGACACATTAACGTAGGCTTTACTGACAGCTGTGATGATTATACTGTCTCTGCAGGTACTGTTGCTCCTCAAAGTTGCCCATTGGGTCTCAAAGAAGAAAAGATGTTCAGTATGCGGACTATGCTTAAGTGCACTGTACAGATATTTCTAACATGAAAAGTGTCTCTAATACTTGTATTCCTGCAGTTTTCTTTGGATTGTTATCTGATTTCTATGCAACCCTCCACATCACTGCCTTGTGCAAAGATAGCGATAACTTATCAGAAATAGATTCAGAAAAAAACCTGCAAGCATGGCAGATCCATGTGTTAAAATACAGATCCATAGGGAATATTCTATGATCTCCTTGCGTAAACAGGGGAAACCTACATGCATCTGAAACAGAAGGAAGATTGGACAAAGCACCTTGCACCTACAGCATGCATTATACAGAAAAAGACTCAGAAATAAACACTTGCATCCAACTCTCATGTTTAGGCAACCAAGTCTTGATTTTCAAGGCTCTTCAAGTAACTGTTGACCTCCATGATGAATACTAGTGCCTGGATCTTCTCAATAATTAACCAGTATGAACCCCAAATTTGGTTCTTAAACTTCAGAGCACTTGCTGTGTCTTCCTGGGCTTCAGTCTATCAATGGTTCTCCAGAAGGAAGAGCTTTCCATAGTTTCTGTACGTTCTGTATACACTACTGCTCTTCAGAACCATTCCTTTGCCTCTGCATATAGCTGCAATTCTTGTGTAGAAATCCTAGGACAGCAACTTAAATGCATCAAGGTTTAGTAAGCAACATCTGCTTGCATCTCTTCCCTGCTGCACCACTGTCTTAGGACTGACCCTGCTGCCTCTGCTAGCAAGGCAGGGCACTTCAGGCTTCTGCTTTTCAGGCCTGGGACCTATAAGAGGGGTATATCAGGCAGAGAACTTCATATGGCTGCTACATCAACTGAGATGGCCTCTCCTTTAACAAAGGCATCCAAATATTTGGTTTCTTGGCCTGGGAATTAAGTCTGCATGCACTCACTTTTATCTCAGCGAGTCTAAAGGAGACAAGCTGTGAAGGTGGTACATCCACGCAAGCTTCACTTACTCTGGCCTCCTACACCCTTAATGAATCTACCACTATAAACTATCTATTGCTGAAGTTATCTGAACATTTATGTACAACTGAAATTTATTTCTACATTTGATTTTAGTGTTTTCTCAGCCTTGTTTATTTGATTCCAGCCTTGTTATATGGCTTCCTAGACCCTTGAATTAGTTATTTTGGCTTCAATATAAGAGAAGAAACAGCTCCCAGGGCCAATAGAAATTAGGAAGACCAAAAGTACATAGCCTTTGGTAATAGTTGAGGAAACAGATCCAACTAGTTGGAACAGCGGAGACATGTCTATTTACTGTTCAAGAGTTTGTTCATGACAAGCTACCCAGGGAAAAGCAATGACTCATTTACAGAAATGAACAACTATGGTGTTGGGGAAAGGATAAAAGAGGTCAGTGTTCAAAAGCGTGGAAGGATAATACCAGGATGTACCAGGTCAGAGCAAGGACTAGTATTCCATGACATTCAGTGGTCAGACATGGATATCTGCAAACACAAGGGGTTCAAACTGGAGAGCAAAGTTGTTACTTGCTGGTCCACTGGAAAGTTGTTTCCCATTTGTTTAGTATCCTGTGTCAAGTACATCTACAGCTTAACTACCTGTTGCACGACAGATGACCTCCTTTAACTCATCCTGCATGTCTACTAGCCACCTACTAAGTTACCATGATGCCTTGTAGCTCTTGTGCTAGAAGTGGCAAGACCCTACCCCTATTTCCATTCACTATATCATTCATGACTATGAACCTATCATATCTCCAGTCATTTTTCCATTGTTAGTCGTTGCTCAGTTACATAAAATACTCCATTCTTGTTGCTCTTATTTTCGCTGTACTTTTCTCCTTCCTCCCACCTCAGCAATCTTGTTGATCTGGGCCTCCATTCTGCAATTTACAGGACCAAATAGAGGATAAATCAGTTACCTGATAGCTTCAGAGGGGAAAAAGATTGGCACAGCAGTCCATTGTGGACTGTTGATCAAAGGAATACAATTAATATTGAAACTCTTCAAAGCAGGGATTTTTATCATGTGTTTGCACAGTACTTGTCTCAGTGGGGCCTTGCCTTATCTAGGACTCATGAGTGTTAAGCAAATAATTAATTAATAGCTCAAATAAGTAAAACAGTGCTAGATAGGCATTTAAGGAGAATAAATACTTTAGTTGCAGGCTTTCAGGTATGCTAAAATGAGCGTTAAGATCATGATCAGTGAAGGAAAGGAAACAAGCATATTTTGTAAATGACACGGAAATGCCTTTCAGCATTGAAAGATGTCTCAGGTCAGCAAAATCAGAGTAGTACCTGCATGTAAATACATATATGCACATAATTGACTACATGTATATCAGCACAGAGTAGCATACGAAGACAATGGTATTTTGTACCATGCAGCCTGGAGAAAATACAAAGAGAACCATCTTTCAGCACTGTAAGACCATGAAGTCTTGAGGGAGGCAGCACTACACAGCAATGTCAGAAGCAGGCTGGAGAGGCTTTTCTTAGGTAGACAGTGACACGCTGACAAGTTAATGGGGACTAACAACAGGGATTTATGAGAGGATTACTGAAGTCAAAACTAATAAACTTTGCTGTACAAAAGCCTAGTGATATTCACTTACACTAGGAACTCGTTATCTGAGCTTTTGCTTGCCTACCTGATCAGAAGCAACATTCTGGACTGCTTTCCAAAATCATTATAGAAAGTGTTACCTGACACACTGTAGCCTGAGGAATTCCTACCACCCCATCCTTGGTTAACATCTCTAATGGTGTTCCCCAAAAGCAGATTGAAATCCATGTGACAGAGTGACTACAAGCATAACAATGTTACTGAATATGAAAAAAATAGAACAGAAATATAGCATATTGGAAAAACTGAGATTTTTTTTTTCTCAGAAAGGATCAATTTGTGGGGGAATATTGACAGAAATCTTCCCTTCTAGGCTACAATCTGAGCTGTGGCCATGCTTCATGTGAAATGTTCTTGAAGAGGTTTATTTTGTTTGAAGTTAGCCCTTCCCCATCTTACATCCTTGCCAGATAACTCTCCCATTAGGTTTGCTGCTACATCCCCTATATGTTCTGTTGCTAGTAAAGCAGAGGGAGCAGTTTCTACATCTAAAGTTATGTTTAATGCAGAGGATCCCACATTAATGGACAAAGAAACTCTTCATCTCCATAAAGCGTAATGGGCTCTACACCCTGGATTTCTGATTCAAAATATATTTTATCAATAACTCTGTAAAAGTAAAGTCAATAGAAAAAAAAAGGGTTAATGCAATAACAAAAGACAATCAGTCTTCAGTAGAAAGCAGAGCCTCACAATCAATACAGGTGCATTCTAAAAGCTGAAGTACCTCAAACAAGACAGTGGGTAGTCTCTAGAATGAATATTACTTAACAATATTAACTGGCTGGAGATTCAAGCAGAGGTATCAACATCTTATGACAAAGCATTAACGGTACAATTCTTTCATTTAGCGCTATAGAAGTATATGGCAACTGCTCTCCCCATCAGAGTGACTCACTGTCACATGGGGAATCGTGCTTTCGTTTTCAAACATGTTGATGTCTTCTAATGAAAACATGAATTTCTTAAGTGCTTATTACACCAACATGAAAAATAGAAGCTTCCCTGACAGTTGTCACTCCCCCAGAGTTACTGCCACAAGTCCGCCCCCAGTTCCTATTTGCTCCTCTTAGCTGATTTTCACTCTCGAACTGGCCTGCAGAGAGAGTTTGGTCTCTCTTGCTTGAGGAGTTACTGGCTACTAGGAAACACAAATATCTGTTGGACCATAGACAAAAATACCTATTTCTTGACTACCTTAACTTGTGCAATATTCACCAAGTGTTTCCAGTTGAACATACAAATATTCACACTTTGCATTTAAAGCTATTAGTGCAACCCAGGACTGCTTATGGTTAAGCATAACTTATAACATCTGGATAAAATTAGGGTGAGAGCACTTAGCATTTGCAGGCTGAAACTCTCCCAAACGAGTGTTTGCAGAAGCTCACAGTAGTGTTTGTTACCTCAAAGCCTGACTTTACATCATGAAAAGCACTGTGCATGAAGTTTTAATAAGAAACACTGGCGATAGGTAGAATTGCGAATACTGACTTGTCTATGCATAGAGTTGCTTAGATAAATACTAGTACCATGATGCATTTCATCTAGTAACAATCTATATGTACACAATTAGCCGTAATTTGTTGCAATCTGTAAAATTAGTTCAGGAATTTGGAGAAAAACAGTAAGAATTATTTTAGCAGTAAAAGACCAGCCCTCTTTCCGACTTTGAATCATGCTTTAACAATGCATTTGCATAGTTACTCAAAGGGATTTTCGGTTATGGTCCAATATCAAGGAACGCTCACACATAGGGTTTTTTCCGCTTTTCTATCTTCAGTTTTCTAAGATCACAAAACCCTTCCACTACGGAACGAAGGGAAACAAACCCACAATATTGGAATACTGACTTTGTCCTCCATCAGGCCACCATAGTCTTGTAATGAACTAGAAGAAACTTTTAAGTGTGAGAACTCTTGCTTTGCTGTGACCTCTGTGCATAGATTAGCAGAAATATTCCTTTATTGCAAAACAAGGCATAACCCTAGCATGGCTCAGGATAATGGCACTGTGAATAGCACAGCTTGAGAGTGAGCCAAACCAGCCTCAGGGTTTGCCAGTTTTTTCTCAAGCATCCTTAACAGCCCAAATGTCTGAAGGAGATGATCATGATAAAGAGAATATAGGGAAAACCAGTGATAACACCATTTCCCACTCTTCCCTGTCATTTCATTATACTAGCAGCTTCAGAGGCATTCTCCAAAAGCAGTTTTCCCTTCTGGAAGGTTTTTGTCTTTTTCCTGCATCAGACGTTTAATGGAACTCTGTGTGTAAGTACAAGAACTGGCATGCAATCAAACTTCTTTCACACAGAGAAATATTCAGGCTCCCAGTGCCTTTTGCAAAAAATACCCAAGAAGTTCAGTCTTTGAACTTTAAGACTGGTACTCTGGGCAGTGACCATCTCTTCATGGTTCAATAGCCAGCACCCAACTGAGGGATGACTCAAGACCCACTACTCTGGAAGTGACTCACCCAGTTACCAGGTGACTCATTCCATCAGGGCAGTGATATAACTCCCTCACAGACCTCAAACTCTAAGGCAAGTCTTTAGCAGCTGCATCCAGCCTGAACAAACCTTGAGCTAAAAATAAATAATAAGAAATAAATTACAAAAATGACCAGCTTGGATACTTTGATTTTCATTCACCCTCTCGGACCTCACTAGTCTCTTGTCAAATAGCAAGGGTCAAGGACTCCAAGGAATTTTAGCTTAATCTTTTCTTATAGAGACAGCAAGTTCCCAAATGAAAATCAGAAACCTCATGGAGGTGAGAACTTTTATGCCATTGTTAACATTTATCATGCCCTAGAAGAGCATGAGGCAATGTTACAGTTAACAGATCTGTTCTGGCCTGCACCTCAGCAAAAGTCTTTTCCACAGCAGGAGGGTACTGAAAACTCCAGCAAGTTCAAGACAAAGCAATGAGAACAACTTGATATACTCTTTCCACCCAGAGAAACACTAATAGGATCGAAGTATTCTGCATATCATAGAGGGGAGAAAAAGAAAATCCAGGAATAGTTGAAGCTAACCTGCTCATACAGCAAATCCCACAGTAACATTTTTGACCATTTTAAACAAAAACCTGCTCTAGCATCAATTCATAGCAAGCTGAAGAGTAGGAAAAGTTCTGCCATAGTTGGCTGAGGGCAGAACACACAGAGCTACTATTTCTCCATTGTCACTTACTGAACCATACATGGGTTCTCACACTGACTGTCCATCAAATCCCAGGATTTAGGTTAACTTTTATGGAAGCACTTTATTGGCTGTATTTGAGCATATTTGAACAAAATATTTCAGGGAATCTGTGCAAACCATACTGATGCACAACATAAGAAAATGAGAAAATTCTATTATTCACCATGTATCAAGATGAGTGCAAGTAAGGTTTGTAACAGGAGCTATGTTTCAAATATCAAATCCAACACACAACTGTCACAGAAAAACAAATATCCCACATGCTATAATTCCCCCCCTCCATGCGTGATAGTTACAATCTGCTTAAAAGCAGGGCAAGAGTTGGAGCAAAATCTGCGCCAAGTGTTGGCATTGGCAGAGTACAGTTCCTGGAATAACATTGCATAAGCAGGAGAATTACTCATAGAAGATAACGTGGTCTGAATTTTTATTATTCTGGAATTTGTTGAAATGCACAGCCTGGAGAGGAGAAGCCAGGCTCTTGATGTGTGTGACAGTAGTTGGGAACATTGTCTGTATTTCAGAGACAACATCCTGTCCCTTTCAATGGCATCAGCTCCATATCTCCATGTAATCACTGTAGTTTAAAATTAGAACAGGAGCCTGTGGCCAGAGAGTTTTAACACTTCTGCAGCACTTAAACAGTCAACATTTAGGGAGAAAAAAATGATCAGGTGATCCATAGTGCGTGCACTTTGCTAGCTGTCAGGAGGTTAATGGTGTGCCTCAAGCACAAGGCTAAATTAGGATGTGAACACCTTAATCTACAGTTGCAAATGCTGACAGCAATGGCACTTCATCAACTATTTTTGCAGTCTTATTTGCTGCATATCTCCCTGATTTCTCAAGCCTGTGCCACCAACCCTCCCTCATCTCCACATAAATTAGCTAAATGACCTCTTGTAGCCTGCTTGAAATGAAAATTGTAATCTGAAGGAGAAAATAGCTGTTCTAAGTGTTTGCAGGGAATGGGGAGGGTGTTGAGGATTGCAAGCTTTCCTGCAATACAAAACCTTAAAAAAAAAAAATCATGTATCAGAAATTAGTCTTATCTGATATTAAAAACTAAGAAGTGAATAATCTTCCCTCAAAAAAGCAGATATCTTCTTTATACTTCTGTTTTAACATTTTTAGGTCTGTATCGTATTAACCCATGGATCTTATTTAAGAAAAAAAATTTTGCTGTAGCACAGCTAGAATTTGCCAGTGTTTGTTATGTGTGCCTGATAACACAGATGATGAGCCATACTGCTGAATGGATAGATCCGAGTGGCAGCCATAGATGCATTTCTATTGTGCTCTTGGAAGTTTTACTGCAGGAAGGCATTAAACAAAACTGAACGGTAGAGACAGCTTCGATCTTACACCAGCATTGTTGGGGGAGGGTGGGGTGGGATGGTTTACTGAAATCAGAAAATAAATTAAAATGCTGGCTAGAAGTATAATAATAGCTGTTCTCCAATTTGTTACGTGTAACCCCGGAAAGATTAATTTAAGGACAGCAAGGGAAATAAGTCACAGGGAATTGACCTGGGAGTGAATTATTCCTTCAGAGTAACTGCCTCTGAAGACACACTTACCACAGCAGATACAAAGAAGTTTTAACTGAAGAGAGAAGTTGCTGATAACCCTATCGCAGGTCCCATGGCCCATCAGGCAGGGAGGAGAGGGGAAATATCTCCCTTCACTTGCTCTTGCACAGATCAAGATGCTAGTGGTCTCCTCCACTGCCAGGGCACAGGACCAGCTCACGCTTAGATCCAAGACCAGGGCCTTTCTGACAGAGTTTCTCTCCTGGTGGCCAAACACAGCCCTTATCACTGCAAGGGACTTGACCTTCACTAGGCAGGACTTGCCATTTTTCCTCATTGAATAACACCAAGGTCTCTGCAGCCCGCTCCAGCCTGCCTAGGTCCTTCTGCATGACAGCCCTGCCCTCCAGTTAAAGGCCATGTACAAGCTTGATGACACTGTGCTCCATCCCCTCTTCCAGGGAATGGATAGAGGAACTCAACAGCACATATCCCTGGACAGATCTCATGGTGCTCTTCTTGTCACCAGGTTCCACACAGATTATAAGGCATGAACCACAATCCATCTCAGATTTAAAAGTCTGAAAGCAATGCTGAAAGGGACAACATTAGAATTCAAGTCTTTGGTAGGTAATCTATTTGAAAACTTTAAGGAAAATGTCACTTCTCCCACACCTTTTGACAGTTGTGAAGGTATGCCAGTACTTCCAAGAAACCTCTTACTCATTTTAAGAGTAAGATGCCACTTCACCATCACCTATGGGGCCAAAGCTCAGTAAAGATCTCTTTGATGATCTCACTAACACCACTACTAGGTGGCTGTATGTGTAGATATATAAAGAGGGACAGAGAGAAGCAAAAGGGAAAGTAGTCCATCCATCCAACTATGCTTCCATCCCCACAGTTAAGATACCCATTACTCAAGCCATGTTTTCAGGAAAGTCTTATAATAATGCTATCCCAACTATGATGGAAACTCAGAAAAGAAAATTTAAGATGCATTAGCTAATAGATCTTTTAAGAGGACAGAAAAGCATCTTCAGGCAATAGGATGATGTGGGGGAGAGATTATTTCCAGAGAAATATCCTCACGAAGAGAAGAATAATGGAGGAAGTTTGGACAATACAATATGTCCACTATTTCAGGGCAAGCTGCTTCATCATTCTCCAGGCTTTGGGTACTAAATAGGCTTCTGAGGCTAAGATCTGACTTTTTAAAGAGTGCGTGATAGAGCTGCGGTAGAAGAGCAAGAACATAGTTTATTCATTTGTAAGAAAGCTTAATGAGAAGGCTAGGACAATGGGATGTTTGCATATCGTCTGACTGCCCGATGTGAATGGACCCGTCAAGCACGCACACCCTCCATCACTTGAACAGCATGGCAGAGGTCCCAGCTGTCCTACCTCTGCCTCTGATACTCACTTGATCAGTTCACTTACAGGCAAGGTTATTGCATATCTTATTGCAGCAGCTGAAACACTCATCTGAGAAAGACTCTGGGTGCCTGTCCATGTTAGATGTCTATGCAGGAGAACCACTTATAGAAAGTAATACAGACAGAATTAAAAGTGAGCACACATTTCCCCTCCAATTCTTCAATTGCTCTACCAAATACTTAGAAGTCTCATAAATGGCAAAAATCATTTCCTGCAGCAAGTTGCAGCTTTGCTTCCCTACTTATTCTGTTTTCTGAAGAGTAAGAGAGGCTACAGAGCAGGCTGCATGGGCACTGAGTTTCTCCCCAGCCAAAAGATGGATGTCTTCTCTGGAGGGATTCAGAAAAGCATGATTGCCCTGAAAATCAAAGGAAATGACACCTTATGCACTGGCAACACCATACAGTTGTCCAAGTGGATCCCAAAGCCTTTTCCTCTTTGGCAGAGAGACTTCTGCAGTCATTACACAGAGATAAATACACAGTTGCAAAATTGCCACAGGGAAATAAACCCTGAAGAAAGGGGCTGCAGCATTTTTGGTGCTTCAGAATTTTGTGCTGTATAACACAAACATTCACATATTTTTTATATATTGTGGAGTGCTCCTGTAATCCTCTTATGCAATTTTATGTAAACCGCGCTAAGCTGCATCCCTAGCTGAGTGATAGAACCAGAGACGATGAAGAAAGGAAAATACACATGTACTCAGGGTCACTCCTGTTCAGAAAGGCCATTAATACAAGGTTGTTAAGCAAGAACTTACAATTATCCATGAAGTTTCCCTTCAAATAATGATTTTCTATATTGGAATGAAATCAGACAAGAATAAAAACAAAACAAAACCAAAAACCCCCAAACCCAAACCAGAGCATTCTTGTCCTGAGATCCTAAGTGTACTATTACCCTGCAAAGATTAAAGTCTCCTTCAAAAGAAAGGTTTCTAGTGTAAATTTGAGTACTTACTCCAAAAATAATTCAGAGCTAAAGAGGAGACCTTATTGCCCTCTACAACTACCTAAAAGGAGGCTGTAGTGAGGCTGGTGCTGGTCTCTTCTCTCTAAGTACTAATGACAGGACAAGGGAAAATGGCCTCAAGTTGCGTCAGGGTAAGTTTAGATTGGATATTCTGGGGAAGTTCTTTACTGAACGAGTGGTGAGGCACTGGAACAGGCTGCCCAGGGAGGTGGTGCAGTCACCAAACCTGGAGGTGTTTAAAAAAAAAAAAGTAGATCTAGCACTTGAGGCTATGGTGTAGTGGTTAGGTATGCTGGGATGAAGGTTGGACTAGATGATCTTCAAAGGTCCCTTCCAACCCCTAACATTCTGTGATTCTGTGATTCACACACTTGCCACAGGACTGTCGTTCGTACTTTTTGCACTGAGATCCTCTGACTCACAGTAACTCAGCTTAGGCGGTCCTGACCTCAGCCTTCACCAATTTTCAGCAAGGGTTCATGAGTCAGTGACGCGGTGTCCCCAGACCCTATGGAGGCTTCTGAAGTGCCTGTTCTGCACAGCCACCGATTCTAATTTCAGCACACACCTTGGAGGGATCCATGTCTTGGAGGAATAATAACAATTAATGCAGTGACTTCATTATTGCCCCAGAGCCTGTCCGGGTGCCTCAAGACTCACCAAAAACTCTCTAATTTCACACAGATGCAGCAAACGGGTGAACTTTCAGAGAGGTGAAAGTCAGCCTGAGCAGCAAGAAGCATTATATCCAGCATTTCCCAGTGTAACGGTAAGGGGCTTATTAACAATAATTATTCAGAGACCAAACCCCTGGCAAACATCCCACATTGGGTTTGCTGAGTGTTTTAGCTGCAGGAGAAATTCTCATCTCTTTAGTGATTCCAGACCAGCAAGCAGAAGATGTAAAAAGATAACTTTCATTATAACGACAGAATGTTTTTTCATAGCAGTTGTTACCCCATTTGGAAAATAGTGCTTGATATCCTGTAATCCCTTTGCATCTGTCATTTCAGTTTATTAGTTCCCTGAGTATATTCAAAGCTGTAAATGGAGAAACTGAGCTGTCCGGGTTTCAAATTGAAGATGGGAGCCAACTGACAAAATACCATGTAGCTGTTGCAGTTTAATAATCCCACATGGACAGATGATGCCTCTACTATTCCTTCAGAAGCTTATTTCCCAAACTCAGTTATCATGCAGATGGTAAAATCTATTCTTTGAGGGTCAGGATTAAAGCCAATGGAAAGTACCATGTAATTCATTGAGGAAAAAATAGCTATTACTGCTACCTGCAAGGTAATATCTATTTCCAATACAAAACACCCTACATTTTATGACAGCTAACATTTTCCGAAACCTTTCTAAGCACCTAAACTTTCAAAATGTTCTGATTTCTGCACAGAAGCAGCAAACAAGTGCAGTTCAATATAACCACAAATGCTTTTCAGACTATGTAATCCAAACAAGCAGATGCTCCACATGAAGAACGTTATCTCTCCTTTGAATCTCAAGTGCCCCAGTACAGAAAGTGAGACTTAGGCATCCAGTTTGCCAAAACCCAAGAGTGAATGAAGAATTTCTGCACATGCCAAAGCACAAGAAACAAAACACCTTCCCTGCCCAGTCTTCATAAGCACTCAGCACACATGTAGCAATGCCTGCCTACATCCTGTGAAAGGTCCCTGCATTTTTACTGTAGCCAAAGAAGTGGACAAATCCCTCAGGGCTTGCTGATGTGAAGTATAAATCAAGCAATGTCATTGATCTAACAGCTGCATTAGAAAAAAATGCAGGCACCTCTATGGCATCTCTACATCATGCCAAACAGAGCATATGTAAAAATTGGCTAATGGTCTAAAACCAGAAAAATATTATCCCAGTGTGTCTCAGAATAAGTTCATAATATTTATTACTTTGGAAATTATTAATTCATACAGCTGGTGCACTTTATTTTTACTGAGAAGAAGAGGCATTTAATTTAACCCTAGCATTAAAATATACTTGTTAAATGTAGCAGCAGTACATTGTTGAAGACAAATGAATTTAAACATGAGGCTGACTCTATAAAACATCAGAATCACCCATCCAAGGCAAAAAATACTTTCAGGACATTTAGGTCTTTACAAACAAAATTAGTCAGTGACTTAAAACATCTTGATGACAATGAAATGCAATTCTCTGGCTCAGCTGTATTTCTACTATTTATATATCTGCAAAATAGGCACAGCCCAAACAAAGTTCTACTTGTTGGTATTCCCCTCATCTACAGACCTGGCTAGCACTCAGTTTTACCTGGAGGCATTTGCAGTCTTAAGAAGGGGCATAGTGAGCTAAAAGAGGTATGACCTGCTCATGGAAGCAAACTGTGATTATTAAAGGGAAAGCCACAGGGCATTCATTAGAAACTGAATTAACAAGACATTCTGCATTTCCTCTGTAGATTTTTCTTTGAGGGAGTATTTAAGGGGTGCTCTGGATTCAGGAGCTCAATAAATACATGGGAATGTCACGACAAGCCTTCTAAACCACATACTGACTTGCACATCGGCACCAAGGCAGGCACGAAACACTTGCCACTGAGGAAGAGTAAAATACAAGGCTTTGAGGTTTTCCTCAATATCTGGACCTTGGCTGATCTGTCCAGATAAACAAAACACTGTTTTAAGCAGCAGGCCAAGGAGATCCTCCATACAGGCTACCACCAGGCATTCTTGCCACCCATCCAAGGAGCTCAGCTTGGACAACAGGCCAGTACTCTGTTAGGTCTTGGCAGGAAGAGGGGGAGGCATTAATGTGGGTTTTCCCTTACATTACAGCATTTGTCTGAACACTTATTTCCACTAGCTAGACCAATTTAGAGTCTGCAAGGTTCTCTGTGGATTCTTTGTGCAATCCAGCTTTCCCCCCCAAAGTTAATGCACTCCACGCAGACCTTTTTGACTATAAGGTATTGCAGTTTTAATCTAAATTCTTTGCAGAGGGACACATGCTATCAATATCTTTGAGCAACTCCGCACTGCAGTCAGCAGGGAATTCTGCTCACAAAAAAATCAATGGCACAACCAAGCCTATGGTTGTTGGGGACTTTGTTTTATGTATTTTATGTTATAGCTTTTAAATGAATTCTGGCATTGATCCTTAGAAAAATTAATGAAAAAATTAAGTGAAAAGGAGAAAAATATGACAAATACTTGCTGCAGTCAAAAGGCTGGTAAGGGCAAAGACAGCAACATATTGTGCTGCTAGAATATTAGATGTATAATCTTGATAATGTCATAAAATAACTTTGCTGTAAGCCTGGCAGGTGCTTGAGGGATCTGTCGGCATCATTTGATTATTTATTGTAGAAGCTGCTAAAAAAGCAGAGTAGGGCTACCGCTATCAGAAGTGAAGGACTGCAAAAATCTGGTCAAAGAGAAGACATTCAAGAGCATGTGAAAGCCCTCAAGCACATCTTTACCACCAAAGAAAGGGATTGGCTCTCCTAAATCCTTTAAGCACTTGGAGAACCTTACCTACAAGGTACAAAGGAAAAAAAAACAACTAGCAGAGCACAGAAGCTTTGCCAACATGTACCAGTCCCTCTAACTACTAAAAAGATCCATTTTTTCCTAGCTAAGAAGCCACCTCCATTTCTCCAAGCTTTAATGGAGTTGTGATTAATTGCACCAAAGTGGATCTGGCCCAGTCCTTTCAATGCAACACTATTGATTTACTCCTGCAGCACAAGTAGCCCACCAGATATTGACATTGAAATACGATCTCCTTTAATGACACCCTCTCTTAGTCATATCTCCCAGCTTTCTCTGTTATTCATTCTGGGATTTAGATTTAATTTGGGCGCTGTTATGTTGCATATACTTTTATTGTGCTCTGTTTATATAATGATTCTTGCAATTAATTACAGTAATGAGATTATGGCTAAAAGACTCACAGAATGCTGATTAGATAATTAATGATTGGTGGTTGTTTGTAGCATTTTATTGAATATACACTCCAGATTGGTCTCTCCACCTTCCTTTTTTGGTCTTTCTTGCCTGAATTTTAATAGGTAATTGAATAAATGATTAGTGGGAAAGTAGATTACATGAATCATATTTAACCCCTTGGCACTTAGACAGGAATCCAGAGTAATATAATGTGAAGAATATAAGAAATCAATTTATCTGGTATTTTCATTGTAGTAATTACAGGCTGAAAATAGTTTTAAATCAGACATTAGCTCAAAATTGGCAAATAGGCTGGTTTCAACACAAGGAGCCTCTCTGCAGGAGCAAGTGATATTAGAATAGCTGCCTGCCAGCAAGGACAAGACTAATCATCTTGGAAAGGGGCTGGCCAGAAAAGAATAGAGCTTGACCGTGCAACTTAGCAAAGCCTAGTGGCTGGCCATGGCAGAAATGTTTCTTTTGGGGCCTGGGTTGGAAACAAGAGATCAAGTCACCCTTCCCTTGCTCTCAGCAAGCCCCCATGAAACGCTTCAGTCAAGCCAAAGTCCCATCTCTCTTCAGGGCCAAGCCATAGCACAGACAACAATATACTACTACCACAAGCTGGAAAAAGCAGCAGTGCAGTAAAATCTCAGCCTGGTCAAAAGCTACACATCAAAACACCATTGACCCCAACTGTTTTGCTTTCAAAAAAACTAGAAACAAAGGCATAAAGCCACATAGGTGAGTACTCTGTACATATTATGACAGTCTAATTAATAAAGCTTCCATTGACTTTAGCCTCCAGATCTCCAATAGACATGTAAAAACTGAGGAATCTGTATCCAGGCCAGTAAAGCAAAGGTCCTTCCAGCTGTCTTCCCATGACCAATCCTCAGAGAAAGTCCTTGTATCTTAACAATTAGGGACCTCATGGCAAAAAAATAGCCAGTATTTAGATAATTGATCAAAGTTCAAATGCAAATACTGGCCAAATGAAAGTCGCAGAGCAGCTTTAACTTCTGTCTTCTTAGAAGAGTAGAACACTCTCTCCCAGTTATTTGGCTTTCTTTCCTCAAATCTGATAGCAATTTTTCAATTTTTTTAAGTTAAAAAAGTTTTAGGGCTGTTTTTTTTCAGAGCTTTGTTGAAATGTTTAGGCTAACTAGTTGAAAAGAATAAGCAAGAAAAGCTAGCACAGTCCAGTTTCATCTTCTAATGTTGTTAATCGGGTAAAATGAGGAATAAGTCATTAGGAGGGACTGATATGTTATATTTATTCATGGGGACTAAGATAAAATAAGTTACATCATCAGAGAAGAAATTATGGTAGTTTCCAACCATTCTACAAAAAAAAAAAAACCCAACAACACACAAAGCCACCAAAAAAAAATAAAGACAAGATCAACCCCTAACTGTCCCAACGATGACTTCTGTATCATTTTTGTTATGGTTGGAGCCCACCCAGCCAGCAATAAAGTGCTACACAACCACTCATTTACTCTTACCCTCCCTCTTCTTCAAGATGAGGAAGAGAAAATTCAACAAAAGGCTTGAGGATCAAGATTAAGGACAGGGAGGGTTCACTCATCACTTATGGCCCTGGGCAAAACCCATAATTGGGAAGAAAATATCAATTTAATTTAGATAATAGAACCACCACCTTTTTTACAAATAAATTAGATCAGAGTATGATAGTAAGAAAATAAATACTTCCTCACAGACCTTGGTGATGGCGTGGTTTCTTTACTTTTATCCCCCTCCCCTCCCAGGCAAAGAACTCTCCAACAGAAGGGAGGAGAAGGGGCTAGCCCAATAGGTTTCCCCTCTTAAATAAATTGATTGCAGAGGTGCTGATTGGCCTGGCCTTGGCTAAAGGTGGATCCAACTTTCATCTGGGCTGGTGGAGGGTCTGGGAATTCTACAAGAAGCCACCTCACTACTAAAAAACACCACCAGGTATAAGTCCATCACAGATTTTTAGCCCGATAAGATAACCTAACTTTCCCAGAACAACAGGATGCACAAAATCAGATACAACATTTGAGTTTGGTGCAGACAGTTTCCATATTGCTTTGTCATGTAGA
>NW_009736824.1:13760-16130 GCF_000703405.1 Apaloderma vittatum | reverse complement strand
AGCACCTTTCCCTACAAAAAGATGCTTTTTTGCTGTCCTTAATCCCCGAGTAGGCCCATCTCAGATTTGAAGATGTAGAATTTTCAGGGAGGTTGGACTAGATGATCTCTAAGATCCCTTCCAGCGTATGCCATTCTATGATTCTATGAATTTTCGCTCAAGGCTTTGGCCTAAGAAAAAAACATATTGTCCTTCAGAGAATAAGATCATCAAGACACCACCTTGTTACTCTTGTTTCTGACACTGAGCAGTCCTTAAACTACAATTTACCACAGAAAACCAGATTTAAGCATTTAAAGAATTATTTCCTTGCCTTAGGACCTGTCCATTTGGATCTAAAGATGTAGACTTTTCCAAGATCCTTCAGGAAGGAACAGAACCTGCTTGTGATCAGCCTTCTGGGAAAATCCAGGCTTTCATATACCCCTTTGGTAGGTGAAACATTTTCAAAGTCACACTTCAGCCCCAGGTGTTGGAAAGTAGACCAACTTTTTCACAGTGGTTCAGATGTCAGCCTCCATAAGTGAGGTGAAAACAAGCATGAGCTTCAAAAGGATGCAAAACCAAAAACTCCAGTGACGTGCCTTTGACACAAGTCACTACCAGTCACATGACAGATTGCAAAATTCACTCAGGCAAGTTGCATGCCTTAACATGCATTGGAACCTGGCTATCCTGTGATCAGCATTATTCCACTACTGACTCAAGCCACCCAGATTACAGCAGATGACATACCAGCCTATTCTGAATGCATTCTCACATTGATTTAATGAATGGAGATGAATTATCTTGCCTTCATCTACTACCAAAGACACAAGCTTCCATAGATAAACTCCTGCCAGACAGACCTATTCACTCACAGAAGAACAGATTAAGCTATCACATGCCCAAGGCACATAACTTTCTCATTATCCTCCTGTATTTCTCCAGCTGTCAGTTCAGTAGTTTTCCAATGAAACACAGAGATCTTACAATTCATTTTCAGAAGACAAAGAAAAACTAGTAGGGAGAAAAGTGGACAAGACTTCTCTCCACCCACTATCAAAAAGAAACATTATCAGCTGTCTGTGATACCTATACATTTGAGGGAAGTTACACATTGGGCATAATTTTCTGCACAGGATAATCATAGATAATTAACATACATGATTGCTAAGAACACAATGATAAGCCCCTGGCTAGAACCTGGTTTTCCAAGAATCCTATTCAAATCAGAAGGTCGAAGGGTCACAATCTGTTCTGATTATATCATATGTTATAGATGCTTCAAAATATGTTTAAGATGAGGAACAGGATTGCTACTAATACACTACAAGTTTTTTCCACGCTTCAGAAGCCTGTTGTCTTGGAGTAAACCCGGTTTAGCAACACTGCTGGTTGATGTGAACACAGTTAAAGTTGCTTAACATGTTTTTTGTTGATCTATATATGCCACTTAACACCCTTAAGGGATTAGCATCTATCTGCAATGAGAAAAAGGATAGGAAGTACTTGATTTCACTGAGAACAAGCCTGTCCTGCAGTTACACTTACACACCCGTCAGTGGCAGCTTCCCTGCATTCTGACAGCCATTTATCTTGTACTCCTGCAAAGTAGTGCTTTGTGTACCAGTTTTAAATGTCTTGTGCAGTTCCCAACTAAGAGCCAGACCCCTGCAGCTTAACTCACCTTCTATAACCAAGGTCTGCATGAACTGCACAGCGAGTCAAAACTTAATATAAGTAGTTTTATATTGCAGTTTCTGGTTATTAGTCATTTCATACAATACCTACTTGCAGGCTACAAGGGAAGCCACTGCTGCTTTGCAGACAGGAGAAGCAAGACTGAGTATTAGAGTACTCCATCTCTGGCCTCTCATTCATAAAATGAGCTTGAAGGAAATCATTGTCAAAAATACAGCATCTTCCTGAAAACTGAAAGAACGGACACCAAATTCATAAATATACTGATGCCACAGAACAAGGTCTGAACTTCAACAGCACAAGCACTGTTGTACATTCACAACAGGACCAAGGAGTTCAACATCTCCAAGAAAGCAGCATCTTCAATCTGCACTCTCTTCCAAAGGTCAGCTCAGCATGTACCACTAGTTATTTCCCAATGTGTCACTAACTCACAAAATAAAACTTGAGTTCCTGATCCAAGTGCTGATATGAAAGTTTGAGGCAGCCATTAGAACTTGTTATATTAATAATGAACAGACATTATATTGTTGTATATTTTAAGCATGTTTTATTACTTAAGAATAATAAGGAAACAAGTTTTGTCATAATGTTACTGTTGCTAGCGTTGACCACCTTGCAAGAAAGGACAGGTCCTTCTTTGCTCCAGATAGAGCAAACAAGACAGGTCAGAAAAGACACACTTGG
>NW_009736824.1:0-13729 GCF_000703405.1 Apaloderma vittatum | reverse complement strand
CTGCTGAAGGTCCCAGAGGATAAACTCTGTCCATTCTTTTGCAAGAGATTATAAATGCAAATCTTTTAACAGGAAGGACTAGAAACATCCCATCTCTGAAACCTCCTGCTGGGTAAACCAAAGGCCAGTTACTTTTTCTAGCTATGAACCGAGTTGCCCCTGAACTGCTAGCCATAGCACATGTGTGGTCCAGTCTTGCTGCTGCAAGTGAGGCTCAAAATACCTCAAAACCAAGTGCATTTAATGTCATCAGGAGAAAAGACATCCTGACTTCTGCTTAAGTCAGATATTTCACTGCAAGCAGTTTCAGTCAGCCTTCATTCTGAACAGGCACGTGGGCATTTAGGTCAGCCATTGAACAAGTAAGAGCATCAGTCTAATGAATTGCCAAACCAACAGTTACCTCAGGAAAATCTCCTAAGCCAAGGTAAATCTCACTTTACTGAAGAGTATATTGCACAGTTACCACTGGTTCTGCGGTTTCCCTCGAGTTGGAGTACATGGCTCAAGGAAAAACCCACGAGCATTCTCACCATCTGAGATCAAAGTTACTGAACACTTCATCCTGAAGCCAGACTGCAAAGTGCTATGGAAGCAAAAGAAAAGTCAGAAGCTTGACAGGAGGAAATACTTGTAACTACTTCTTTTTAAAAAGAACCCTGTACGTCACAAACATCACGATATAAACTTCTGCTTTTCTTTCACATAGCAAGCAACCCACCACCACCCAAGGACTCATCCCACTTCCACAAAGCAGTGAAAACACCTGTCATACATAGACATATACACCAACCTCAGTCATACTACAGCTTAACCACCTGCTCTCTCCGAAGTTACCCTCACGCAATTTTTGTCCTTTGATGGACAGTTAAATGTAACATAAGCAGATAAAGTAGATCCAAACAGTTATATTAAACTGAAAAGCAGTTGAAGGAAGTTATTCCCCATCCACATATGCCAAGTAGATGTGTCAAGTTCGCTTGACAAATATCACCTGATGAATTTCTTTATTACTGGGCATTCACTCCTTTCTCATGACTTTTATATGCCCAAGTCTAAATAGAAGACATTCGGTTAGGTGGTCATTTGCTACAGGGCTCAGAATTCCCACTTAAGAATGCCATAAGGCATTTTCCAGGAATTGTGCCACATCTGATATGGCGAGCTAACTCCAAAATCAGTGTTTCTTAGTTTGATTTAAAAAAATACAAGTTAAAGCATGCTACAGGAATTAAATGCATATTTTTTTTAATTATTTGCCTCTTGACAGACCATGTTCATACAGATACAACATTAGGTATGAGGAAGAAAAAAAATCTGTAGCGCCTAGGAACAGTATAAAATGGTGAAACCATAAAAATCAACTGGCCATTACAGCTCTATGTTAAAGGAACATTAATCAGTTAATTATTTTTTCATTAAAGTAGCTTCTATAAATTAGTATCTGCAATAATTCTTCTGTGAGAAAGACTATGGAAACATTATCAGCAAGGACAGCGAAATTGCCAGAGAAACAACCAGGCATATCTTTAGTTTCCTGAAGTTAAACCTGCAAAGTGATTGAGTCTTCCAGCACGAACAAACGCTTCCAGTGAAGATTTCCTCAGATGCTGCACATTACACAGCTAAAGGCATCAAAAATCCCTTTTGAGCAGTCTTACATAGCTCCCATATGTTGCCTTTTTAAATGCTTCAGGTACATCCACAGTTGCTTTTGCAAGCTTCAGAGTAGTTTCCATTTGGAAAGCCTTAATTTCAACTCTAAGTTCAACAGCTAAGAAGACAATAACTCTTCAGAAGTTTGTGAAAGTTGAATTCTGTGCCCATCGTTTCCACTCCATATGAATACGTATAGTTAAGCAGAAAAAGTCCATCCTCGCTGTAGTACTACCCCCAACCACCCCATTGTAACATTGGCGAGACAAGTAGATTCATAAGCCCTGCATTTGGCCAAAACAAAGTTTTCCCTACTGGGGAACTACGGGGCCTATCCTTCCCATGGATATATCTCTTAGCATCCCTAGCCAGGAGCATATAACTCACGGAGCAATTTAATGCACTTCCCAATTAGTTTTAGCATGGCACAAGTCCTTGACATACACAGATTAAAATTAGAATAGAATTAAGTGAAAGTGCTTCAAAAATAGCACACTAGTAGAAAAAGAAAAGCCCTTCAGTTCCATGCAGCTATCTGTGAGAAACTATTTGCACTACTTTGTCTAGGGAAGACCATATATGAAGTCTGGCAACCCCTGTTTTACACACAATAAAAACCAGGGAAGTGAAAGTTAGCATACAGACCATCAAGGATTTAAACAGGGAACACCAGTAATCACCCTCTTCCCCATACAGTGTCCCAGGGAAAGAAGGCTGCTACTTATAAAAATTATGTATATCAGATAAAGAAGGAAGAAAAAAGCTACAATATTACTTCTCAGGGATAAACTGAGAGGAGAGAAAAGTCTCTACTTCCTACTGTAAGAAAAAAGGTTTCTTCAGCTCCTAAAATTGAGAATCCTTATTCTCCACATTGTGTTTTAAACTTGCTTTAGTAAAAGAGAAGATTGCACCTACACAGCCGAAGAGCCCCAAGTTACTCATAAACAAGAGCTGCTTATGGGAAAGGCACAGTTATTTAGCAAACAAGAAAAGAAAAGACTACCACCAACCAGAGACCTCTTGTCTCCATAATATCTAAAACCAACCATAAGACGGCATCTACAGCTCATAAGCATCTCTGTACGTTTTCAGACCCCTATCTCACTAGTCCCTAGCCTCTTATTTTTAATGAAAAAAACCCCCACATTTGAAACCAAAAACCTTGAATTTAAAACAGCTCACGCTTCCAGAACAAACTACAGCCTCCATCAGCATGCAGTCCAACTCTGTCTCACAAGCAAAACTATCTCCAGGTGCAGACTTTATGGCAATTGTGCCTAACTGGTGCCTGGGTCACAGGTGGGGGAAGGTCTCAGACACTATTTATGCCTCAGGTGCACAACAGAGGCTCTTGTTTGCTCTTTATGAAAGAGTTCTAGAGTAGAAGGTGGCTTGTTGTTTTTTAATTAAATATTGGAGTAGGTCATGTTTATCAGCTTTTTCAATGTATTTCAGAAAGTGCTGGTTTAATTTGAAGTCTTTGAATTTTCTCTTTCTCTCTTACTTCATTCTCTAGTAACAGGATTTCAATGCTTTGATTTTACTCTTTTTCTTTCATTTGTCTTGTGTTAGTTCCTAATAAATACAGAAGATTGAAGCTGTTCAGTATTTCTTGGAGAAAAGACATTGCAGGCATATGGTTGGTCAAGTGTTGTGGTTTCATAGATGCGTTCAAAAGGTAGGCTATGTGATTAACTGGCATTAAACTTTAATTATAGAGGCTACTTTTAATCATGACTTATAATACCTCTAATGCTTCTGTCTTACTTACTTTTTTTTAACCTCTTGCTCATGCATGCAAAAAGCTTACAGAAGCTATTGATAGCTTTTATACAGATTACACTTACAAAGTGAGAGCTTTCTCATAGCACTGGATTCATGCGTTTGCTTAAAATTAAGATAATAACTGACTAAACTTAATTGTAAGTTTAGTCTCTAAAATATCTCAATTCCTTTAATAGTTTCCTTTACAACCCTAACTTCCTAGTTGATAATATTACAGGAGGTATTAATTGAGATTTTAATGAGGGCCAGTATTTTCCAATGCAAGGGAATTAATGGTCAGGAGAAAAAAAACATCTAAAACTTGGCTTTATCTAGCACTATAGGAGGAGATTGTTCTAACTGTAAGCAGTGTTATGTTTAAAAACATAATTTTAATAATTTTCTCAAAGTTTTAAAATTTCCTTAGCATAGATGCTGGTCTTAGTAGTGTTTTAAATGGCTCAGAAGGAATAATGATAATTAACCAGCTAAAATTTTAGTACTAATATAACCTTCTTCAGACTCAGTCTGAGCATCTCCAGGTCTACATAGGCAAGCTGTAGAAAACAATTTGGCACAAGATCAGGTTTTTTTTAATCACATTTGTGGTTACAAAAAGTACTCGAGGGAGTTTAAGTTCAGGTAATATACTCCTGCTCTGTAATGCACTTCTTGGATATATATTGCTCAGTTTCTAGTTTGACTAGGGCAGTAAGACAAAAAAGCTTTCAGTAGATAGTGATACGTGTTCTCTTTGTTACACTGTTTCTGCTTTTATGTTTTAATATTCAACAGGATTATTTTGGAATGCAAAAGTGCGAAGGACTGTGACTGTCAGGCAGCTCTTGGTTGACTCCCTTCTACTTGAATAAGAATCCCGCTTCTGGTGGCCCAGAAAGGATGACGCTTTGCCAAATGCCACATCTCTAACCTGGCATGTTAGCGCAATGTGGTTTTCAGTTTGCTGGCAGCCCATCTTGCTCAGAGTAGTTGTAAATAGTGATGCTGGTATTTTCATTTTACAAGCTGGCATCTGCTGTCAGCAGCTCCGTGTAAACACACTCCTGCCACAGCATCTGTTCTGCTGCATATTGCCCTTACCCCAGCACTCATATGGAGCTGGGGAGGGAGTGATAAACCTCTTTTCAGAGAAAGAGGTTTGTGTTGAAAAACAGGGGTTGAATAAGGGGCTCTGACCTCCTCCTGGGACTTAATTTCTGGAAGCGGACTACTCGAATCAATTCAAAGACACTGTTTTCTAAATGGCTTTGAAGCTTCTGCTTAAGAGTTCAACTCTGCTCAGTGTATGAGCGAGCACATGTTTTCTCAATGTAAACCCAGGAAGTGTGATAGTGGTCAGAAAAGCAGACTCCTGTATAGAATGGAAGATGAATTTTTGTGACTAAAACTTGTCCGAGTCGCTAGCCAAATGCAATTATGCCAAGCTTTATCTTGACCAACCCATGTATAACCTAGATGAGTATGAGGAGAGAACAGATCCCAGTCAAAGCAGGGACTGTCATGTGAGGAGCTAGGCATTTATGTGGAGATAAACCTTTGGTAGTAATGGAGCAGGTAAAAGTTAACTATCACCTGCAGTTTGCCAATGGATTATCAAGCTATTTCTGTACAGCTGCATGTGTATTAAGACCAAAACAAATCAGTGACAATGTTGGCTTGCTTTAGTGTCAGAACAAAGAACAGATCTAGGCAAATCTTGAATAATTGCATTCTATATAGTGTGTTATGAGGCATTATGATGTTTAAGTGACCTCATGTGTCTCCTACTGCTTCTACTGTATGTTGCCTTGTTTGAGCATCTAGGAATTTTTTCTGTGCAAGTCACCATTATCTTTCCTTCCAGCTGAGGGCTGATTGAAATAGGGATGAATAGAGAAATTGACAAAAGTTGCCTTATACTTTTATTGGAAGATGTTGAGGTTTTTTGATTTTTGAAGCTCATGCAAGTTCTTGGATCAGTCCTACGAAAAAGGTCAGTTGCAGAGTGGAGAGATCTGTACTGCTTTATAAACACGGCCTAGGAAGCAGGAGTCTTTTCTCTCATGTTCAACAGTGTCCAAGTGAGATCTTTTGGCTGGTCAACTTTTTCCACTCAGTGTGTTTTTTCTGCCTTCAGTGTTTGTGGGGGAATACCCAAATACTGAGAAAGCAGCCACTATTGTAAAAATAAACAAAGCCTGCTCTGTTCTCCTGGAGGTATGGGCATACCTGCAGCAGCCTCTTCTCCATGGATACCAACAGGATGCAAAATGTACTCCCACCTTCCAGATTAGGGGCTAACTTAGACCCAGAACAGGTATCTAACATGTAGGTGCCCAGTTTCTGGGGTGGTGGTTGTGATGAGAGTTAGTGGGACAGAGCTTGCTGTAAACAAAATGTGGAGAGATTGGAGGAAAATGAATTTGCAAGACCCATTGGCAATGAAGAAGCAGAGAACAGAAGTGTGCACTGATCAGCTCATTTGAACAGCATTTGAGTGAACACACATTCTTGGTGCAGAAGCTTGTCCTGGCCTAGGGGGTAATGCCTGGTGAAAATCCCCATCTCCTGGATGTTTATCTGTAGTTCTGAGGTGCTTGTATTATCTGTTAGAAAACTTGTGCAGAAAGGAGAGACTGTGGCTTTGATGCTTTCTTCAGAATATAGAGAAAACTTATTTAGTGGTGAAATGTTTGGCATGGAATATTTTTATCTGAACTGGTCCAGAAAGATGAAACATGGCTGGTCAATTAGTTAGATTAGCAAAACAGAGAGGTAGGTTTGCACCTCCTCCTGACTGGACTTTTCCTTCACCTGTAAATGCTTTTCATTTTATTTTTCTTTTATTCTGTCTGCAAAGTCATGTTTGTCACCATCAATATGACAAGCTAACTTGTCACATTTGAACACAACTTGCTTGTTAGTGTCAAGTTATTTCCAAGCATGTGCAGAAACAACATGTTGCCCCACAATAATATGATGTTCTGTTTTAATTTAATGTTATGTCGAGATGTGTAAGGGGTTTGGATGCTGTGAATATGAAATGGCAGTGAAAATACAGATTCTTGATTTAACTTAAATATACTGATCTGCAGAGGACAATGTGTGCCCAAGATGGGATATATTTTGAGATGATTATTGTTCAGTGATTAGTTCTTGGATATGGATATGCTAACCAAAAGTTGTAGTAAGGGTGAGTTTTCAGTAAATATCTATCTAAATGGCCTGATAAAGACTTCCATTCACCTTGCTTATTTTATTATTCACTTCCCCATGTAGCTTCACTGTCTAAAGGAGCCATGCAATCAGTGCATCTGTAATGGTTTTATTAAAGTTTAAATGTTTATATCAGGTTCAGTATTTCCTGAAGTAAATGTCTTTGGGTGACTATTGCACTCTGGGTAAAATGTTTATTATGTGCCCTAGACCAGAGACCCATTATAAATTCACATTACGAAGTATTCTGCTTTAGGCTATAGCTGTAATCTGATTGCCACTCCTTTCCTGACTTGCTGTGCATGTGCCCCCATCTCCTTTACCTCCTGATTGAATGAAACTGTAATCACCTACTCTTCTGTTTAGCTGGGGGCAAAATTAAAGACAGAAAACAGAGGCAGCCAGAAGTGTCTGGGAATGCAACTGTGGGAAGGTTGACCTTACCAAAGAGTGAGTTGAGTGGAGATTGAGCAAAGGTGCCCCATCCTAGAAGATCTTACAAGAGACAGAAAGGGGAATGAAGTTTAAAGAGCAGTAAGGAAATGCTATAAAAGGAGAAATAACTGGTAACAAGCTGCTGATTCTCATTTATAGCCATGCCACGATGCATGGGGTGTTTAAACCCCTGTACACTGGTTATAATTCAGTGACATCTGTGAGGAATACAAACACACTGTCTGAGCACGCAGAGATGAGGTTGGAAAAGCCAATGTCCAACTGGATTGGATCTGGCATGGAATGTCAAAGGTAAGAAGAAGTGCTTCTATGAGGAGATCAGTGACAAGTAGGCATAGCTTATGGCTATGTCAAAAGGTGGTCCTGCTTGAAAGAGAATAGAAAGGGCGTCTAGCAAGCAAAGAGGCAGACTCAGAAGAACAGAGAGGTAAAGCAAGGCACAGCAGCAGTTGCAAGCATTTGATTTGGCTTGCCTGGTTCCCAGGATACTGCTTGGGTTGTTAAACCACACTGTCAATGGACAGTAATACAGAAATGCTACTGTGATAGTCATGATGCAAGAGCCAAGCTAGAAGGTGATCCCCTTCAGCCTCCCCTCAGGAGTAATGCTGACCCTTTAAAGCACATGTTTTTGTTAACAGGGCTTTACTTGTGCCTCATTTGACACTCTGTCATTGAGCACTGAGCAAAGGGATATTCTCAACAGTGAAACAGCTTCCTCAGGATCAGCCAGGGTGTCTGTGTCAGAAGCAAAATGTGTATCACTGCACCTGAGTCTTGTAGCTTGATTGCAATATCAACTAATTGCTTCTGCTCTTCGGGTATGCAAGGAACAGTTTTTCCTAGTAATGAGCAGAAGCCTGTCTGGAAGGAGAGCTTCTTTATAGTAGCTAGGCCTTCAATTTGAGAAGCTTCCGAATAAAAGGTGGCTTCTGGATTTCTTGTCTTTTCTCTCCATTTTTCAAAATTAAGCCTTGGTAAGTTCTTTTGAGTAGTATTTTGTAACTCTTGGATGGGATGGGGAAGAAACACTGAAAGCTAAGAGTGGCAGTGGTAAACACATGGATTGTATGTCACAGGGCAATATTTGTGTCAGAATTTGTCATGTGAGGGAGTCTGTCCCAGAAACCTGACACTGATCCTATCTTGTCATTCTGCTGTTTAAAAACTACTTACAGCACATGCCAAAAAAAAGTGCTGAAGCACTTCTTTGAGTAGATACTGGAGTTTTGCAAGCTAAATATTCTTGAGTTTGAAACACAAGGCCTACCTAAAGGCAAAATTTGAACACTGCAAAGGAAGGAGAGAAATATATATGCTCGTGCACTTCAAATCCAATTGCAATTAGCTGATGGAAAGGACTCAAAGACCGTTGCTGTGATCCAGATGCCGTCTCACAAGAATAAAAATGAATGTGTTGGCAGCTGAAAATGCTAAGCATTTGCAAGTATATGAGGTATGGAGTGACTTACAGTGATGTGATTTATGTAGGAAATCATTAGGGGTAGGTTAAAATAGAGAAGTCTGAATCAAACAGCTTTGCTTGGAGGAGCAAGGCAAGATGAAATGGATTTGCTTTCCTCAAACAAGAAGAGAATAGACACAGTTGGCCTTGGTGTGGAATACAGGGCAGCAGCTCAAGTCAACAAAACTAGTCTGTCTATAATCAAAGGAATTCAGGATAGCCATAGAGACTGCCCTTAGAAATTAAAGAAGGTACTACTGACCTTATGAAACATAGTTCAGAAAGGAAATGAATTCTGGACAGTACTGTATGCAGGAGATTAATGCACTTCACTATTAAATGATACACTAATATAGTGATTTTCATCATTATATCCATTATTGTGTCTGTACCTTGAAAGAATGTGAATTTAATGAGTGAAGTGCTGAATGTGAACCCTTGAACTACAGTAATGTCCACATTTGCTAGCTTAGATCCTGATCCAAAATGACATGCTGGAAAAGCAGAATGAAAAGCAAATGGATGCTCTAATAGCTTTTGAACTTGATTCAGGTCTGCCACGCACCTTCTGTGTGACCTTGAGCAAGTTACTCAAGGGCTAGGTTTTCACAAAGCACTCTGGTACTTGCAACGTACCCAAGTCACTTGCCTGAGCTTGAGCTTATGCAGTGTCTGCTACAGCTGGTGACTGAATGTCCTGAGGAGATAAGCCAGTTACTCTTAATGTCTGCTAATTCTTATTCTGATGAGAGTAAGACAATTTTGTTAATATTTTAAGAACATTGCCCCAGATCTAGAGGAATCGTAATAAACTCAGTAATTTTTATCTGGATCTTTAACATCTCCTTTATTTCTGCCTATCTGTGCAGGAGTAGTAACACTTCTCTTCCTCACAGAGGGTGGGTTGGGAAGACTGATTCAAGAGCACAAGGCGCTAAGCTACTGCAGTTAGTGGATGCATGTAAATACCTTATGATGAGAAATGTGGATGTGAGTCCATTATTAAATTTATACAGGGCTAACAATGTAATCAAATTAGCCTTTGCACTTTCTCCCGTGCTCCACTTTCTGCATTAGAAAATCTCCATAAATCTCTGCAAAGCCATTTTGTTTGTTCCTTTTAATGCTCTCCTCCGGTGTGATGCAAAGAAACACTCAATGCTAAGTGGCAGGTGGGCTGCAAGTGTTGCCAGCTGTATCACAAGTGTACATGTCCGTGTCTGACCTGGATTATTTTGCCACTCAGACTAATCCAGATTGGCACGTGAGCCCTCTGGGCCAGAGACCGCTACACTGCTTGCAGATGGAAAGCAGATTTTTTAACACCTGGGATCTAGCTCCATGGGGGTCACTATAGGGCAGTAAGAGGGGAGTAGTGACATAACATTTGCTGCCAGGTCAACGGCCTTTGAAAATTGTTATCGGGACCATAGACTGGTGAGGAAGCACTCCAGGACAGAATGCCAGCCTGAAATATCATGCTTTCTCTAAGTCTTTTCTGAGTGAAAGAAATATTCACTGTTTTCCCTCGGGTTTTCACAGCGTTGGGTCTTTGGATTTCAGGGCCTGTAAACGAAGTGAGCAGATTTCCCTAAGTGCGCAGCTGCCAGTAGCTCCTGTGTTTTGTGGGGGTGGCAAAAGACAAATCGGCGCTGAGACCGGACAAGTGGCTGGGTTGTGAACTTGCACAGGCAATGCTTTATTTACCAATTGCTCATTTTTCTTCATGCAAATACCGGCTTGTTGGATAACGTCTTTCTCCACGCTGACATACGAATATTGCAGCAGTGTCCAAAGGGCGCAACCACTGATATACCTCGTCTGGCCAAGGGGTGGCCCAACTGCACTTGTTTAACTTCCCTGTCCCCGCTGGCTCTTGGTACGGATTTTTGTGTTTGCTGGGGCTCTGACTGCTGCTTTCTGCAGTCCTACACAGGCTGCTCTGGTTGCTTGTTGAAGAGAGCCATTTTGTGTTAAAATTGTGGTTGCATTCGTGGTACAAATCCAAATACATCCACTATGCAAAGCTGCTTAGCTGCTCCCAGATGCTTTTGCTTTTAATATGCATTTAGTTTTTGAATAGAAGGTAATTCTCCCGTTTCAAAGGGCTTGTGGGGAAAAAACCAAAAACCTAATTACCAAATTTCATGAGGGTATTCCTTAAAGGTGTCATTGTTTCTGACTTTTGAAAGAAAAGGACTTTTCAAAGGAAATGGAAATGTTTATATGCCTAACTAATTAAACAGGTTTTTGCATTACAGTGGGGCTTCTATTCCATTAATGCAATGAAGATATGGCTTTAGTGGGACTGTTTACACTTAAATTTAAAAGTATGAAATTGAATACTTTCTCAGATGGTGGCCCTATTGAATACAGAGATGCAATATGTATTATGCCCTTACACTTCAGTAAAGGATAATGATACAAGGAATGGATTTGGTTGGCAGTTTTTTGTTCCTGAAGGATAGACTCATTTATTGTTCAAGTGTATCCTGTTGATGATAGGATAAACAGCATGCTAATGAAATGAATTCGCAATGCAGAATTAGAAGCCAGTCAGAACGCAGAAATTATATGAAGGGAGCTACATACATGGAAAAGAAATTAAATTAAACTTGGAAAAATGAGCTTTTGCGTATCTAAGTGAAATAATCTGAAATGCACTAACTCAAAAGATGTCTGGTTTGAAAACTAGCTAAAAACGTGCAATAGCTGACAGCAAATTCGATATAAAGTGGCAAGTCACACAGGGCAAAGCTGTCCTTTCTGTTTCATATACGCAAAGGCATTTTAAAGATGGTAGTTTATTATGGCTTTAGCATGATTACACTTCTGAGCAAACTGTTATGAGGGAGATGTTGGGAAAACTGGAGGGAGTCTGGAGTATAACAGTAATGCTAGCACTCTATAGGAATGACTCATGAGAAAAATATAAAGGATGATATACAGACCTTAACTGAGTGATGATTAAGAGGTAATACTGTTTGCATAGGTGAAAAAGCATAAATGGAAGGGGCAGAAATTATTAAAAGATGCAGGAAGAAAAATTTGGAGCTAACACAAAATACAGGCTGGATATGGGGAGAAATGGCATGAGCCCGAGATAGTTTAGGTTCCTGAATAGTTTGCGACCCACACCTTGTGATTTTTCTAGTGCATTTACTCAAAGAAATAAAAGACAGGCTCTTTGGTGGGAGAGATCCCATCAGATTTTCTAGCTTCTTTCTGGTTACCCATCAAGGCTACCAGGAATGCTGCAGTACTTGGTTAAAACTTCCATCCTCTCTTTAAGAGGTTCCTGGTTGCACAGATGAGGCAAAAAACCGCCTGCTGTGGATTACCAAGGTTGGTGGCAGAACCAGGAGAGTTGCAGAAGACTGTGCCCCCACCAAGCAGGACCCACTAGACAGTCGATGAAGCTGCAATACCCTCTATTTGGGGATAAGGCAATAAACCTTTTATAAGGCTGTATTTAGTCCTTTTTTTTTTTTTTTATCAGTACTCAGTAAAGCTGCATGTGCATGAAGCTGCAAAACCCTCTATTTGGGGATAAGGCAACAACTCTTTTATAAGGCTGTATTTAGTCCTTTTTTTTATTTTTTAACAGTACTCAATGACATTCTGGGAGATGAAGTTGGGACACTCTTCCTGTGTCACAGCCAGGGTGGAGAATAAACCAAGTTACTTGGAATCAGAGCTGGTTTCCTGCAGGAGAAAAAAAGGCAGCCAGGATGAAACCTAGAGCATAGTGGCTATTCTTAAATAGCTTATGAATCATATGAAGCTCATCTCAGTGTTTCCTAGAAAATTAAGATGTCACTAACATATCATCTGAAATGCCTCTAAATTATAAGCCTGGCAGTCCAAACAGCAGTTAATGACTGTCAAATAGCTGCTGGAAATCAGGAGCAAACAACAATTTGACATGAGATTGTGATGAGAGACTTGTCTTAGCTTCAGCAGTCGTGCCCCTTAGCCAGTGGAGGGTTCAATCCAGCCTGGCATTTTCTTTGTTCTCTGCCATCTGATCCTTTTTACTGTGCTAGCAAGGTGCTGTTCCTGATGGCATTTTCCCGCATTGCTCTGATTTCTTCGTGGCAAAACTTATCACTGCTTCTAGAGATGGTAAATCCTTGGAAATTAGTATATTGCACAGTGCTCCTCCCATCCTAAATCTGATGCAGGGTTTGGGGTGGATGTTCCCAGCTGTGATTTATCCCAGCTGAGGATCTAGCCATGTGGCTTCATGCAGGAGTGGTCTGACAGCAAACTTAAGTGGCTTTCGCAAGGCAGGCTAGTAGGATATTTGAACAGTGAAGACCTGATGCGCTGCTGTGAACAGACGCATGCCGTGCTTTTCATTCGGCTGGCAACTTGACTGATGTACTTCACGTTGTAAAGCAAAGCCCCTTCCTTGTCCTCCTGGTGGCAGTAAAAATGCTGAATAGCTCGAGGTAGAAAATCCTCTCGCAAAAGGAGCAAATGCTTTTGAAAAATTACATGCATGTACAGCTCAGGACTATGTTTGTATTTTGGCAGTAGCTGAGGTTTGTATATGGTGCAAGGGCATAGAGAAACATATTGTCCAGCTACTTATGAATAAAAAATGAGCAATGGCCGTGTAGAGAGCTGTGTGATCTGCAGTTTCCTGGTTGAAGACTACTTGTCTTCTTAAAACAGGCTTTGGGGATTTTGTAATTTTAATTGGAGCCTGTCTGGAGCCCTGGTCCTAAGCCTTGCCCCCTCGAGAGAGAGCCTTTTGCACGTGCTCAACTTTCTGTTATTGCTTTTGTAATATGAATGAACAGGCCAAAATCTTGGTGGTGGGGTGAAATGGAGGAGGCAGCACCAAGTGAGAAGGGTTTTGTTCAATCTTGACTTGCTGCTTGTGCACCTGCAAGGCAGGGATTTTGTCTTTATTGGCTTACCTGAAGGTAGTCTCCTCAGGAAAGGAACTACTGTGGGTGAATAAACCTTGAGGAATTAATTTCCGACTTTTTTTTTGGGGGGTGGGAGGGAGGGGAGATGAATTGGGTGACAACGTGGGCTCCGAGGAGTAAATAAACCTCAGTTAAAACTTCCATGAAACTAGTTGTCAGCTGGGCTCTGCTGGTTGACCTGAAGTAAAATACACCTTGGAAACCATACTTCTTCTGGCTCCCTGACAGA
>NW_009736823.1:72745-73275 GCF_000703405.1 Apaloderma vittatum | reverse complement strand
CGCTGAGAATTTCCTCTGACTGGCTTTTCCTGGGATAGTCTTACCAGATCCTCCCGCCTGCGTCTGACTGGGTGGGATTGCGAATCTCCACCTCCGCTAAATCAGTAAAAGGGAGAGACAGACCGAAGAAGTTGGAGCGTCCCCTCTTTTCTGCCCCCTCCCCCAATTAAAACAAACCTCCAGCCCAAACCGAGCCCCTGCCAAAGTTAAACACAAAGGCTGCCTCGCGGGCACAGGGGAACCCTGAGCTCTTTAACTGTTTCCTCGCTGAAACTTTGTTGGACTCATCTAAGCAACTGCCTTGGGAATCCTTTACTGTAACTTCCTACCAACAGCACGCAGGGTTCTCAGAAAGGTTGTGCATCTGATCGGAGCAGACGACCTAGGAGCCATGAACAGGGGAAAAATAACTCATGATGAAATACACAACTTTTGCTTTGTATCTTCACAGAATCACAAAATCCCAGAATGTTAGGGGTTGGAAGGGACCCCTAGAGATCATCTAGTCCAAACCTCTGCCAGAGCAGGAT
>NW_009736823.1:42278-72714 GCF_000703405.1 Apaloderma vittatum | reverse complement strand
ACACCGGAATGCCTCCAGGCAGGCTTTGAATGTCTCCAGAGCAGGATGCAGCCTGGGGCATCCTGCTCCAGTGCTGTGTCACCTTCACAGTGAAAAAGTTTTGCCAAATGTTTTTGTGGAACCTCCTATGCTCCAGCTTGCACCTGTTGCCCCTTGTCCTATCAGTGGAAATCGCTGAGAAGAGCCTGGCTGTGTCCTCCTGACGCTCACCCTTTTTACATACTGGAGGCTGTGTTTTTATACTGTATTTTTGTACCACTTTTTGAGAAGTATTGGTAAAGAATTTGGTTTTTTATATATATAAAAACTTGTTAATGAGGTCACCCCTCAGTTTCCTCCAGTCTAAAGAGACCCAGCTCCTTCAACCTTTCCTCATAAGGGAGATGTTCCTCTCCCTTCATCATCTTTATGGCTCTGCTTGGCCAAGACTGTAGTGTGTTTCCAAGATAATAATTAAAACCCAGTATGTTAGAGTCTAAAAGATGTTGAGTCCATAAACAGTGGCTGTTCCTGGTTGAAAATTTCTGTGGTCCATCCAGGACACACCTTACCTCTTAGTTTTCAAGACAAGAAATGCATTTACAAAGGTAACAAAAGTGTAGTGTTTTGTGAAATTCCTATGTTTTCTTCTGTTAAAGTAGTGGTACATAAAAAAATTGCATAGAAAAAGTGGTAAGTTCTTCTACAGCTAATATCCTTTTCTTATGAGAAAAAATATCAGTGTATCAAAGGCAGCAGCTTGTAGTGGAAACAATTTCAAAATCCCTTCATGCTGGCAAGTTTAAGAGCAATTAGTCCCTTTGTGGATCATTTCAGGATCTTCCTTTCATGGCAAGTTTCCATCTGGCCATTCCACAGAAATTATTTTCTAAACATGTATGGCTTCTTTTGAATACAGAAAGGCAGTCTTCCTAAACATGACATAAAAACACGTGGTCTTAAAAGAATCATATCATAGAATCGTAGAGTGGTTTGCATTGGAAGGAACCTTAAAGATCATCTAGTTCTAAGCCCCCTGTGTCCCCTGGCAGGGACACCTCCCACTAGATCAGGTTGCTCTAAGTCCTGTCCAATCTGTCCTTGAACACTTCCAAGGAGGGGGCAGCCACAACTTCTCTGGGCAACCTGTTCCAGCATCTCACCACCTTCACAGTGAAAAACTTTTTCCTTACATCTAATCTAAACCTATGGTCTTTCAGTTTGAAACCGTTACCTTGTGTACTATCACTACACTCCTTGATAGAGTCCCTCCTCATCTTTCCTGTAGGCCCCCTTTAAGTACAGGAAGGTCTCCCCAGAGCATTCTTTTCTCCATTTCTCACATTGAATTTTTCATTCACTGACAGCCTCAAGTCCTTCTTTCCAATCCACTTGTTGCCCACCCTATATTTGTGCTTGGGATTTTCCTGACCCAGGTGCAGGACCTTGCACTTGACCGTGTTGAACTTTATGAGGTTTGCATGGGCTCACCTCTCAAGCCTGTCAAGGTCCCTCTGAATGGTGTCCCTTCCCTCCAGCATGTTGACTGCACCACTGGACATATTTTATCTGAGTAAAGACAGATGAAAAGGACAATAGAAAATGTGAGACTAGTGGCCTGCAGAATTAACATACCTAACACTAAATCATGTATGAAACTGTATGTGTTTTGCATAGTTAAAAGAATGTTTCTGTAGACATTAATTTAAATAATCTGATAAATCTTGAAGAGGAAAAAACAATATGTTGGTTGACTGGAAGAGTAATACTTCATTTTTTATTGAAAGTCATCTCAGTTAAATGATGTGTCAAAATGGGAGTTTTGTTTTGAAAAGCCCATTAGTCTTCAGTTGTAAGGGTACCCAGGCTTTGCAGCATCCTGAATTGAGAGCACCAGAATGGAATTTCTCTGGGGCTGTCTGGCACTGGTGGCAATCAGTAGGGAAGGAGGGCAGCTGTGCCTATGGGGAGGAGAGGATGGGTCAGGTGACCCAAATGAACCAATCACAATGTTCTGTCCCATGGTACTCAGTATATAAGGGCTCCTAAGAAGAGCTTTGGATGTTTGGGTGTCTCTGGTGCTGGGGTGATTGTTGTAGGCTCTTTGTTACCTTTCCCTGGTGCTGCTGATTTTCCAATTATCCTGTTACTATGCTGCGGAAGAGCACTGTTCAACAGAGCAGGTTGCCTTTCCTAACCCCCCCACTCCATGTGGCAATTCCTTTTCTGTTTCTTTTGGATAATTATTGGGACCCTGTGCTTGGGCTCTACCATCTGCTGCTGAATCCAGTCTGGGACTTTCTTTTCCTATTTGGGACCTTCTTGTCTTCTGGAAGGTACGGATCCTGTATTAACATATTTTGTATCATTGAGCATATTTGTCTTCTTGTATGTGTATAACTTGACATCTTCACTGTTATTGTTAGTATTTTGATTTTTTTTATTAAACTTTTTCAAGTTTGGGAGTTTTTTTTAACTTTAAAGCCTCTCTTCCTGTTTCTCCTGTTATCCTCCCCTGGGAGGGTGGTGAGGGGATGATAGAGAGCATCCATCAGAGTTTAATGTCTGGCTCAGCACTGAACTTCAACACATAGCTGGAGTCTTGTTTCAAGAAAACTCACTATTTTGTAAGGCTATTATTTTTTCCTGAGGTCTTCAGGTATTAGAAAGGAATACTTTATTGCAAGTATTAATAACTTAATGAAACTAAATCTGCAGTGCCTTTTATACAACTGCTTCAGAGGGAGTAAAAGAGGATCTTTAGTTATGTTTGGAGGAGTTAATTTTAATTGGTTGAAATGAGTGTTTAGCAAATATATTACCTGTTAAGCCACTTATCTCTTCAGTTTTGGTACGAAAGAGAAACACATATTCATCAGGTCATGGAGTCTTGAACTGCATTTCTGAGACTCAAAAGACCATAATCAAAACCAGATATTGTCTATAATAGGCATTTTCATAAGAGGTCAGTTGATGTGTTTATAATCGTTAGCATTTTCAGAAGATTAGAAGAGTTATTCATGGCAAAGTGTGTAAATGTATAATTACTTTGTTTTCTTTCACTTGATTTCTGACATAATTTTTTTCCCCTCAAGAAACAATGCATAATGTTATGTTAGGAACCACTTGGACAATTTGGAATAAGGAACCTAGATACTTTGGTTAAAATAATGGATAATTGTTTAATTTCTAATTCAATATGTAGATCCAGTGAATACTTTTGCTTTTTTTTTTTTTGAAACAAGAAGGAACTTAGCCAATACAGAACTTCTCAAAGAAATATGCTAGTTGGGAAATCTGCCCATCAAATATTTTTCTAACTTTTACTAACCCCAGTTCAGACAGAAGTTGCACCTCCTTGAAAAAAAAAATAAAAATCCAAAGCATAGAGTGTATTTCTATCTTGTGTAGATTTTCTGTTCTTTGATAAGAAATGCACTTACGGTGGCTTTAGAATTAGTTAAAAAGAATGCCTACCATAAAATGTAAATTCATTGATGCTCAGGGCCTATTATTTCCAGTGATCATTGAACTACGTATTTGCTTCTTGTGCATTTCTGTTCACCAGTAGCTGCTTTATTAAAATTGTGTATCTAGTAATGGCATACCTGAAGCTCTTAAGTGCTTAGCACAAATAAACTCTCTTTCTGTCAATAGTGTCTCCCTCCTTCCTTCCTCTCTCCTTCCATCACTGTTTCCTCCCTTTGTCTCTCTCTTGTGTTCCCTTCAAGTTGCTAGAATTTTTTTTCTATTTACAATACAAATTTATAACTCAAAAAGAGAATACTTTCTTATTAGTTTCTTCTAATAATTGGAAAGGTATTTGTATTAGAATAACGGAAATATTCCTCACCTTGGACTACAGAAAGCTGAAACATGAAGGTGTGATGGAATCAAAAGGGAAAAAGGATTGAAATTTAAAGGACGAAATAGACCACAGTGCCAAACAATTAATTCAGGAACAACTGCAGGAGCATTGCATCTGAAAGAGGATTACTGGTCAGGAACTGTGGATTGGGTGTATATAAATTTTGCAGAATTATGATAGAAAAGTTTTAGTAAGAAGTGAAGTTGCTGGGCATTTAGTATGCAGATTGGAGAAGTAGTAATTGAATTCCCTTCAGTTACTAAGCATTTTAACTGCTTCTGGGGAGCATTTTTCTACTGTGTTAAATGCAATAGACTAAGAACATTTCAGGCAAGATTTACTGGGAGAGTTAATGTTGTTGATCTCCATTTCCATAGATGGAAATGCTAGTTTTCAAGCTCTTGTTCCAATGAACCAGATGGGAATGCACCCATGAATGCTGAAGGAGTTGACCAATGTCATTGTGAGGCTGCTCAACTCAATATTCCTAACGTTTTCAAGTTATCTAATTTTTCTGTTAGTCTTACCAAAGCTAAGCTGATATAAGCTGCTTGTACATTGACTTTGATAAAGTAAACTCCTGTTCTTATTCAATGTCTAATGATTAGATTACACTATTCCATATATTATCTACATGATATACGCAGGTCTATTTACAAGCTTATCATTCTGTGATAGTTTTATAAACTTTTCAATGTTTACATAGATGTAAGGAATGCTCTACAATGCAATTTGAGGGTAAGGACTTTTCAGATGATCAAGGTTTCTGGAAAAGGTTGCAGCATTTCTTTCTGCTATCTAAAAGAAATGTTCTATTTTGGAAACCAAAGCACGCATTTCAGTAGCTAGGATAGTATTAAGACAGTGTACATAGAAAAATCTAGGTTTGTAATCCTTAAGAAGCAGACAGTCCTTTAGATTTTGGTGATGAAACTCCTGCAACCATCCAAGAATGATTCTTCTACTTTATGTTTATATATGTGTAGTATTCTCTTTCTTTATTTTAACAATACAGCTGGCTCTATCCTGTGATTAGAGGAGCTGGGTTAAGATGCGATTTTATTCTTGGGCATAGGAATTGGTATGGTGTGCTGTCATGTGTTGTCAAGGCCTTTGTATGAGGCAAATGGGCACCTAAATTGTGATACTTATAACTTATTAAAGGAGATAGCAATAATTTTTAAGCAAGTTACCTTTATTACCTTACTGTGATATAGACTTCCATTGCAATGACTTTCACCCTCTTTGATGTAGATGAGGAAAGCTAAATATGGGTGTTACTATGTCAAGAAACAAATGAGAGTCCCTACTCTATGTCCCCAAGTTAGTTCCATATAATTGGTACCCAAGTACACTCTTTGTGGGCTTTTTTTTTTTTTACTTTATTCAGTAAAGAAATATCAGTAATCTCAGTTTGATCATAGAAAGCCTAGATCTTTTGCTGTGCTTTTAATGTGAACTGCATGTATCTTCTGCATATGCCTGATAGGGATCGAAAACTCACAACACTGTTTATCAGCCATCTTCTATTGATCCTCGCCCTTCCTATTGCTGATGATCTACTATAGTTCCTTAGTTGGTAGTGTGTCCATTGCTACATATCCTAAATGCCTGAGTTTTACTAGTTTACTCTTAATCCCAGTCACAGTGCTGGAATTTAGTGTGATGAGGAAAGACAGACAGGTAAACCTGAAGAATGTCAAGCCTCTGGCTGGCAAAGGTCCTGCCTATGATATCCCCCTTGGCTGCTGGCTCCCCAGTTCTGGGGGAGCAGCTGGCCCTTGCTGCTCCCTGCCAGAGAGAGGGCACACTGGAAAAAAACCCAGGGAGTGATTTTATGTGTGGCAGTCCAAATATCCTAGCCAAATGATCTTTGAACAGAAATATTTCTTTCTCTAGTGATAACAGTCTTTCTTCAGCTTATAAAATAACTTGAAATTGAGCTGATTTCTTTGTGTTAAGCCAATGTTCCTTAACCTATGTTCTCTCAGATGAAGGGAAATTTTTTTATTAATAATGCTGTTAAAATGTGCAGGCATATCAATACTATATGTGTATTACTTGATTTTATCTTTATTCATGTTGCAATTAGTACTTTCAGAGTTTTCAAAATGTGAAATGAAAATGAACAAGGGGTATTATTTCTTTCCTGCCTAATATTCCACAACTGTTATAAGGACTTTGATTTTTATAGTACTGGATTTTATTGGATTTTTGTCATGTTAAAGTCCAGTGTAATAAGAACATAAATAACATAAAGAAGGAAGTCCTACAGCAAGTTCTATTCTGTTTGTATAGATAAAAAACCCTGATATTTGAGACCTATACAATTCCTAGGCATGGTAGGTTAAATGGTGATATTGGTTTTCTGTGATAATTCTTATGACTATAGCCAAAAGCAAACTACTGTTAGTAAATAAATAATGAATTTCAGTTACCAAGAACCAGTATAGCTCACTGTTTAAATTTTTAACTACTAATCCTTGTCACAAACATTCATCAACTCTTAATTGATGTAATGTGCTATTTAGTTTAACTATTCAGGATGCAGGTTAAAGAATATAACAAATAAATGCATGCAGATATAACCTTATGTACACTTTGAACTAGTGAGCTTATTTGCATCATTCTTTCCTACAGAAGAACAAAACTTTCAACCTACAGATGTAAAATTCATGTTTTCTAATACAGAAGTAAACTGATTAATGCTAAATCTTAACTAGGTCAGATTTAAAATGGTGGGAATACAATGTTTTCTTTTGCGTAATGAAAGCTCTGTAATTGTTTAGAATAGTATATAATATACTAAAAATATGCAAAATCAACTATATAGAGGCTCTGTGAATGGGCCTTACTCAAAGCTTGAGTGAAGCTATTTTAATAATTACAAAGATGTACATCTATGAATTTATACTGTTCACATGAAGCTTATAGTAAGACAAAGTACTTGAAAACAGCCATGTGAAGATCAAACAAGTGGGCAAAGCTGGATTCCTGTAAATCAAATAGTTTACCTGTTCAACATATGCTCATAGCAAAATATCTGGATCAAAGCATCAGTAACTCACTGGGATTGATTCATAATATACAAGTAACTATCTCCTATTTTTTTCTGTTCGTGCTATTTGGATCTCATCTGTACTATTATTCTGAAATAATGGCCAGGAACAAAACCAACTTTGCAATAATTAGTTACAATAGGGGAAAGAAATAGAACCATTGAAGAGTTTCAGCTGGAAGAGACCTTCAAGATAGACTCCAACCTTAGTCCAACACCACTAAACCATGTCCCTCAGTAAAACATCTACCTGTCTCTTAACTACTCCAGGGAGTCAGCCATTGCTGACTATTTAGTTGTAAATGCCTTCATATTTAGAGTACTGTAACAGTCTAGCAAAATGCAAGATGCAATAAAAACTGTTTCCAGCTTAGCTTAGAACCTGCATGTTATACCTCAGACTGAACTTTATTTGGGTCAGGATCTGTGTGCTGACTTTTTAGTTTGTGTTAAGAAGTGGAAAAATTGCGAAAGCTATACCAAAAGCCTCAATATTGTTTTCTGAAATTCTGTCATGCTGTCTTGAAATTTTGCTGTATACTGGAATACTTGAGAGAGCTGCTTGTGAAAAACTTTTGCTGAGATTTTGGTGTCTGCAATGTTTTTAGTTCAAGTTAAAACCCAAATCTCTTAAAACTGTCCTACCTCTGAGGAACGTTTGTTAGCTGCTCCTTTATTCTTAGGTAAATGTCCTCAGATTAAAGAAATTTACCTGACTTTGCACTTTTTGGAATACACATGCCCGTACATATATATCAGAGAACACTAGAAGACCTTGTTTATTGTGAAAATTCATATATGCAAAAATGTCTTTCAAGTTATGCAGAAGTAGGAAAACATTCTGTATGATTTTCGCTGCTAGCATTGGGCGAGACTAAAGGAAAATGAAACAAACAGATGTCCCATAAGCTGTCAAGACCTAATAAGTCTGGTATTAATAGACGTGTCTGGGCCAAGTACTCTCTAGAGATAGTAACAATAATTTTTGCCTCCAGATAGTCACATGCCTAGTCTCTGCAATTTTCTAAAGGGTTTGAATTCTCAATTGTTGTGTTTTAAGAAAATTTAAATCATTACTTATTATAATGCTGTCTGTAGATTTAACTACCCACCCCTAATGAGGTGTCTCAACATGAAACAAAGTTCAAGGTTTTTATAAGTGGTGAATAGGAACTGATAGTTTAATTCCTTCTGCCCTGGAGGGCTGGTATGACTTGGTATATTAAGAAATGCTAGTTTCAACAGGCATGTTTGGCAACTTTAACCAAAATGATGAGACTCAGATTCAGGCTATGTCCTTGTATAAGGTTGTTCTATTGTAGTACATCTTGGTTTTGCTCCATTGGCACCTGGTAATTCTGTCATCTAACACTATTTGACTGAGCATCTCAAGCGCTCAGAAAGGTGGATGAATACTACTTTCAGAGAAAGTCTCCTTTTCACTTAGGACTTTGGATATGAAATGATATTAACTAATCAGGCTATTTTATTTCTGCTGGTAGAGCACAGCAGTTTTGTCTCTTATTTAACCATCGTCAAGCTATTTATGTGAAAACCCATAGCCATTGGGGGGGGGCTTAATTTTACTGTAGAAGTCACAACACTCCTTTATGGAAATCATGCCTGAAACAGTTGTAAACACAGGTAAACAGAAGGAGTGATGTAGAGCATAACTTTTCTAATATTTACCCTAGCTGAGGTTAACACCATTTGGCTACTAAGTTAGGGATCACATCGGTCAGTCATCATCTTAGGAAGGAACTTCTTGTGCTTTCTTATTCTCCAATTTGCTTGTGCATATTTAGATTTATAATATTTTTCCTTACTTCACTTGGTTATATAACTATTCATGACAATATTCTACAGGCTAGATACTGTATTTTGAGATTGCTGAGGTATTTCTGCAAAAGATACCATTGTAGTGTATTATAGTTTGCTTCAATTAAATCTATGCTTCTTAGAGGTCATGCACTTCTGAAAAAATCCATTATGTTACTGTATTCGTTACCAACAGTTCTTGTGACTCATTTACAGTATCTTTTTTAGGTCACGTCTTTCTAGAGCACTATACTTATAGTTAAGTTTCACACTTTATTGTTGCTGCTAGATTTTCAGAAAACTAAATTCTTAATCTTAACTTTGAATAATGAAGAGTTGAGAGAGAACTAAAACTGTCATGAAAGCCACTGTTCTGTTTGGAAGACAACACATATGATACTGATGCACTTATCTGAAGGATGGGAGTTCCTTTGCCATTTTCATTATTTATGCATGATAAACCATACTCAGAGAAATACTCATGGGCTTTTATCCTGGAAAGCATTCAACACACAGAACTGTCAGCCTAACCACATGTTTGATTAAACAGTTACATTTTCAGATATATCCGGTATCTGTTTTTCTCTTCTGCATACTCACAAACTTCTTTTGGATTTTCAGTAGGAGGAACTGCAGAATCTGCTTTCTAATTGCTTTGAAGTAAAAGAGAATTTCCCTCCTAGTTCAAAGTAAGCCACAAACAGGCATCTTCTGAATTTAATTGCCCAAGCTTAAGATGGTGCTACCTGTGCATTGTTTGTCACCAATCAGAAGCTGAATGTATCCCTCCCCTAAAGCTCTGTGAGGAGAAATATTGTATTTCTAGTCCACCTCATGCCAGGTTCACCTGATAATAATATACACTTGAACTTATGCATAAAACAAAGGCAGCTGAGTAGATCTCAGGAAAGCGATTCCCCAAGAAAGGGATTCTCGGGTAGGCCTTCTTTGTAAGAGAAAGTTGGCAGTGATGAGCAGGTAAGGGGGAAGGCACAATTTCTTGCTAAATAGACATCAGTTGGTGGCTGTGGCTTTAATTGCTATGAAGCTAAGAAAGTTCTGTGTTTATTTTTATGTCTATTACAGAGTACTTCTGATTTGTTAAGTGGCTGATACTATTAACGTGTGTGTGCTGGCAATTGCTATAGCTTAAACTTTATGGAAAGGAAAAAAAATGAAACTAACTGATGTTTTTGTTAAATGTTTCCAGCTTCCTGTTTTGCACAGCTTGACTTTTCATTATATTTTTCTTATATTCCCTTGTTTGATTATTGTTCTGATTAGCACTGAAGTCCAAACAGTGTGTGCTCTGCTGAAGAATATGTGAATGTGATGACAGTTCTCAGCAATCTACATTGTAATCAACTGAAAAAATTCTTCAGTTGTGGAAGACCATATTCTAAACAGAGGGAGGAGCTTTAGCTTTTCCTTCTGCTATTTTTCATTTCTTGTTATTTATATTTGTTACACTTTTATGCTTTCTTGTATGCTTATTTTTTCATGCTTATTTTTTCTTAATTCCTCCAATATGCCTTCTGAATAGACACTGAAGTAGAATCACTCATTCATGCCTGATTTTCAGCAGTTAACTCTACTGTCAAGTATCACATTTATTTTATTTATGACTGCAGAGTATGTGACTCTTTGGTGAGAGGCACGTTTTGTTCAAAGTATTTCTTGAAAAGAACATGCTATTTGCTCAGCCAAAATCCATTAGTAGAAAGCTATCCAACAAATATGAAAAAATCAGGCCCCTCCCATCAGCTCAACCTCAAGTCACACAGATAATTTATAAAAACAACTTCAGAAATTGCAGGTTTAAAGTGTGCCTAGACTAAAATGTCTAAATAGTTTGAATAATTACCGGGGAGCAAAGAGATTATCTTTTGCTCTTTGCATGTGTGTTTTGCAAAGTAAAACCTATTTTGAATCAGATTGGAAAGATTTTTCTCTTTCCACCAATCTCTGCCAGAATCCAATTATAGAACACATCCCAGTAATAGCAATAAATAATAGTTATAAGAGGAGAAGGAGGAATGGTAAGGCATGCTACAAGTTGTTGTTGCCAAGTAAGACCCTTATTTAAGAAGCCTGCTTATTCCCTTTAAAGTGACATTTCAAAGGTTTTCTTCCCTATTTACAATTTAAGAATTGGTAGGCTTCCAGCATCTTGGTGCATTTGAAAATTAACTAAATGAAGCATATTTTTTAAACTTCAACAGCTTATTTCTCCTCTGAATAAAATATCTGAGGCATATAAGGAATGAAATCCTGACCACTTTGAAGTGACTTGGAAATTTCTTTTTGTCTCTCAGCGAAGCTAGAATATCACCCCAAGTGACTTAAATCTCACAGTATTCTAAAATGCGTTTTAGAGATCCATCTTTTTGTGGAGGAAGTCAGATTGCTGTTTTAGACCATTATCCATTTCTAAACTTTAAAATAAATTCCAGCTGGCATCTTGCTTGAACTCATTAAAGAACAGATTTTTCTCCTCATCTTCTCTGCCATTGTTGTCTTCTACTTCTCTAGTCACGGAGGCCTGAGTGCCAATATGTAGTTTCAAAATTTTCACACTGAAAAACAAAAGTCTGTGTAAGGGCCCATCCTCCTATGACTGTAGAGTAAAGACTGTATGCAGGAAGACATTTGCTGTGAAGACTTAAGGTTGGCTGCACTAACAGAAAAAGAGCAAGTCCAGCAGTCATGATTTCTAGTCATAGTGGCTATTTCACTGATGTTACCTTAGAAGCACTAAGGTTTCTCACTGCTGATTACAATCCTTTTGAAGAATAAGGACAGGGCACATTAAGAGTATTTTTTTGTGCATTTCTGATGCTGATTAGTTTCTGCTGTTTATTTGCTACCAATTTGTTTTCCATCAAGGAAATATCTGTGCTTGCTTTCTGATGGTAATCACCCACAGTGTTCAAAGTTTGTGGGGGCTGACACTAGCTACAGACATAATGAGCTCCATGTATTTTTGGTTCTATTTAGCTCAAACCAGGATATTAGGGATGCTTAGTGAAGTCACAGCTGTCAAAACGATTAGAGACCTGCTGTCAGTAGGACTTAAAAATCTAGGCAGTTTTCATGGAACTTTTGGTGTGGTTTAGAGTTCTTGGTTCTAGACCTCTTCCCCCTTCCTGTGTCTGACACAGAATATACTGTGCATACAAAACGGATAGCTTGCCTTTGACAGATGTAAGAATATCCAGCCATGCCTATGTTACAAATGATTTTTATTTTTTTCTTACCATGAAAGTAAATAGGAGCACTTCCGAAAGTGCACAGGATAAAATGCTGGACTGAATACCTGTGTTACGACAAAAGATAGTAGAGGGACTCAGAAAGAGAGTGAAATACACAGGATGTATCTTGCCAAGAAAAATTATTTATATTTCCAGAACTACAAGAAGGATAATGTGTTCTTTATTAGAAATCCAGTCCAAATTCCTTTCAACAGAAACATACTGTAGAGTGCAATCTACAGAACAAGTTTATATTTGAATGTTTATATGGCATGGGAAATATGTAATCCCTGTGGAGGTAAACACTTTTTTTTTGTTCCTATACCTGGATTATTGTACACGGTATGCTTCTTCAGTAGAAGATGCCAGGCTTACAACCAGTATATGTTTTCATTTGCTTCCTGTCACTTTGTTTATAGCAAGGAAACAGATGATTTAATTAAATTGCAAATAGATGTTTTACAATATAGTCAAACACTCCAAAAGATGAGTGGAGAAAGATGTGTAAATTGACCTTTTTTGGGTTTGTGATTTTACATTTTGTCTCAGCATGAGGACTGAAACTTTCAGTATCTAACATTATGGGTGTGTATCAGTACTAGGCTGTAATTTAAACTACTTTGAAATTCCTTATAGCCTGCTATTAAAAACCTGCATTATCACTGGGCAAACTGCTGTGCCATCATGCCATGTAAGTTCAAACTGCTATAGTAAAGTATTTGGATTTATATATATGCCTTTGTATTAGCAGCTTGCCTCTTGTAAATTTTATAATTCTGTTCTTGTCTGTCACAGAAAGATAACTATGACAGCATACTACCTATAAGAAATAGATTTCCTAATGTAAAAAAACCCCAAAAGCGTATGTTGCTGTATTGGTACTAACGTTTCTTGGAGCTGGAAATGTAACCATGGAATGACTAAGTTTGGCCTACAAATACCAACTCTAAACTTCCTGCAGTTATAAAGCTATTCTATCTTAAATAGTGCTGTTTTGTATGCTAGTTCTGGCATTGCTGGTTGGAGTTATAATGCCATTTTCTTTTGCTAGCATCAGCCAATCTCTGACTTATAAACAAATATGCAAAGGTAGCTACATGTGTGTGGACAGATGGTGGGAGAATGGAAAAAATTTAGGAGTGTGTGCATGTGAGTAGCATCACATGCGTTAGCATTGTCATTGAGAGATTATGTTCAGACCTTCGCTAAAATTAGCATGCAACTCCAGCATCTCAGAAGTAGCCTTAGAAAGAAAATGTTGTCAAGAACTTTGTCATTATTCTTTTGTTGCTTCACCTCTTCCTTAGGCTCTATGATGTTCTATGGCTTTTCTGGCTAACCAATGGTATAGTACCTACTTGCTGCTTCTTATTCTTCAATATTCCTATTTCTTGAATAAAAGTTGTAATGAGGTGACAGCTGTTACATGCCTCCTGTCTACAGTCAAAGTGCTCAGACTATACCTGAATACTGCTTTAATTTTTGAGTAGCTGATTCTGCTTAGAATTATTTCAGTGTAGAAGAAACTGATAATTTTGTCAGAGTTTGCCTAAACTGTGATAAGTATACAGCTTGTGATGCTCAATTCAGAGTGATCCAGCTGCCGCCTGCTCTTGTAGCAATGAGTTAACATGTGAGGTGACTCGATCTGCTCTGTATTGTGATGCTGGACTTGGAAATGCAAAGAGTTGATACAAAGGGACATGAAGAAACCCATGACCGGTGATATATGTTCCCATTCCCACTTGATGTGCTTTTATACTGGCTCATGCTGCTGTTGCGGAACTTGTAACGAGCTACATTAGAACTGTTTCATGTAAATCTCATAGCTGATGGATGCCAAAACCTTTCTATTCTGGGAAGATTGGTATTTACCTGATGTTATTTACATCTTAGTAACATTATTGACAATGGGCACTGTGTGCTGTCAGCAAAGCTTCTGCTTTGTACTAAACATAATGTTCTGTTCTGCTTAGCATGCTTGGTGTTGAGTTTGACCTGTAGGATGTTTTCATCCCACTCTTGAGTTTTATTGCATTTGTTTTGGGGAAGTATGTTTTTTGCAATATATTGAAAAAAATGTTGAAAGCTAGCCAAACAGTCTAATCCAAATTCCTTTGACATTAAAAGGATTCTAGTCACTGACAAATTTTAGATAATACTGTATCATTTTTCTACCTTGTTGACTTAGATGCTGTGTCAATGTGTTGCTATAATTCATTTCTTTCTTAGTTTCCTTCCTTACTGAATAAATTCAATCTTAGGGAATTGCATAGCTGTATGAGACACAGCAAATCCAAATGTGTAAATAATACAGAGTTGCATATGGCTAAAGAGTAGAAACAGAAGTAATATTTGAAATAGAACAGTACATCTCTAAATGCAATCCATGTGTTAGGTTCTGGCTGTGATCTCATCAGTGCAGATTGTGTGAAATAGCAGTATTTCTGGATTTACGGTGATATCAGATTTTAATTGAAGCTGAAATGAACTGGGTCAAAGTTTCATAGATGGGTCAATTAAAACTGAGCTTGAAAGTTAATATTGGGTATCTTGATTAAATGATCTAACATCAGGTGGAATGAACTTCTCAGAATTACATTGGAGGTGAAAGTTATCAGCATCTCGAAAACTTAGGCCGTGCTATCACGAGTTTTAGACTGCCTTGGAGAACATAATACAAAGAAAAATAACTATGAGAATTTCATCTCGGTGCCTTAAAGGTCAGACCAAAATACTACTGTGCTTACCACTAGTATGAAATCAAGAACTGCAAGTACATGTGATTTACTGATTAAAACACATCAAGGTTTCTATAATAGTGTTGCCAAAGTAATGCTCTCTTCAGTTAATTTCTTTTATTGTGTATTAGTACACCAGGTAGCAGAATGGGTCTTTATCCATCATAAAAGCTCATAGGTATTACAGTAATACAATTGCATACATCAGGTACTGTTAAAACATTGTTTAGCTCCATGTCTTTTAAATCATAAACATAGGTATATATGGAACATATTTATCTCATTGATTTTAGTATAAAACTAAAAGAGGCTCGGTGTGGGTAAAGTATAATTAATTGAGGTGGTACAAATACCCGTATGTGCACTTCTGAAATTCCCACCTCCTACGTCTTCTTCTCCAGACAATGTGCATTTTTTTCTATGTAGCTTTCCTTGGTTTGAGACATATCACATTCCTCACTTTCATTTGTATAGCAAAAATCCCACTTATTAAAATTGCCAATGTGTATTGATAACATCTGACAGTTCTAATAGTAAGAGTGTAATGCAAACACTGTGTACAGCATGAATACAGAGCTATATAAATAATAAACTATGTGTTTATAACAAATGGTAGGGTTTCAGCTCTTCCTGTAGTAGGTTGAGTGGGGTGGTTTTTGTATCCAGGATTGTTCTAGCTTTTGGATTTCATCTCATTCCACTCTGATCAGGCTACACCAAAACCCACTAGGAAATGTGTGCATTTCTGTTAATACTTCACAATACCTTTGGTTACAAAGAAATAGGGCACTTGGGATAAAGGATGTCAAGGCTGAGTCAGCTTTGGATAGATATCCAGACTCTTTTCCCCTGGAAATTGAGCAAGAACAGGCGTCTTATGAATTTTTATTACCTCCCTGTCTCAGTCAGATCAAAAGTGCTATGAGAATAACCTCTCTCACGATCTTTCTGGCTCACGTTCTTTTTTTTCATCATGTTTCTTTCTCTTCATCTTTTGCATATTCCTTAAAGGGGAAGGTTCAGAGAGAACAATATATTATTTTGAAATGTCTCTAATGTAAACTTTTGGCTTTCATTCTCAATGAGAGCTTGTGCAAAGTAATTTTCCTGTTTATGAAACACGTCTGTGCTGTCACAGTGTGAACTTGAATCAAATGGCTTGAGTCAACACTATGTAACTGGTGCATCCTTCAGAAGCTGAATCTTGTGGAATGTTTTTGCAGAAGGTTCTATGGACCATTGAAGATGACAATGGTTTCCTAGTGATGTCTGTGGAAGCATATAGGTGTCTGAATTCCAGTGGGATGCAGGCATCTTGCCTGCTTTTCTTTCATAAAACTGAACTCAATGTTTTCCTGCTACAGGTGTTTAGCGGGTTGAGTTGGTTTTTTTGGTGGTCTTATTGAGCAATACTATATTGCTAAGAGCTGTAATGAGAAACTAGTGTCGGCTTGTGCTGTGCAGTATACAAATTGTGAAGAGTGGAAAGCTAACGTTTATAGTGTCACTACATGAAGAGGCCATGTAGGAAATAAGATAATTAATGTTGGCTAATGTGATAGTTAGTGGTAGTGGGACATGAGAGTTTTAACACTGAGCAGCACTAATAATTTTATGGGCAGCATAGCACAGGTGTCAGTGAGAAGTTTGTGGATGTTTATGGGGAGCTCTATCCAATGTGCAGGGCAGCATGAGAAAAAGCTCAGTGATTTTTTTTTTATTTTTTTTTCTTTGAATGCAGGGGATATCAGAAAGGTATCTGTGGCTGACCAGAACTAGAAAGCTTCCTCCAAGCTCAGGATCAGTGTATCTCTAAGACCAAGAAATCAGACAAGGGCAGCAGGAGACCTGAATTGTTGAGCAGAGAGCTTCTGAAAAAGAGAAGGTGGAATTACTGAAAGCCTTCTTTGCTTCAGTCTTTACTCCTTAGGCCAGCCCTCAGGAGTCCCAGGTAACAGAGAAAGTCTGAAGCAAGGAAGACTTTCCCTTGGTTGAGGAGGATCAAGTTAGAGATTAAGTAAACTGGTCCATGGGTCCTGATAGGATGCACCTGCAAGTGCTGAGGAAGCTGGCAGAAGTCATGGCTTGGTCATTCTCCATCATCTTTGAAAGGTCCTGAAGAACAGATGGGGTGCCTGAGAACTGGGAGAAAGTCAATGTCACTCCTCTTTTCAAAACAGGGGGCATTAATGGCTGCAGATTCAGTGATGGTCCAGAGGCAAGAGCAAGATATGGGACATATTGAAGGACAGCCTGAAACAGCAGCTTTAGGCAATAATAAAATAAGCTAGAGACTAGTGATAAAATGGAGAATGAATATCTAGAAATTATTGAAATGTGAGTAAAGATAAGATCTTTTGCTTTTACAGCAGTTAGATACTAAGGAACATATATTTTGTGAAGGATATTGCTGGTGAACACAGGAATAATTCAAGGAAAGAGGAATAACTTTTACAAAACTTTGAACTAGAAAATTAATTTTTCTGCAGAGGCTGAAACAACTTTAAAAAATATTCTTGTAAAAATGAGTTCTTCCTGAATCATCACATTTTGAAATATTTGTGGGTTTTTAATTGGTTTTTTTTTTTTCCAGTGAGTAAATATTCTATCAATTTTTCTGTCCAGGTCTAGCTAAAGCATAATTTTTGAACACAGAATTTTCCCTTGTGACACCGGTATCAGCTAAGTTGCCGCTACTCTAGCCTCTTTATGCCATCTAGACGAAGGACAATATCATTCACGATAATTACTTTCAGTTCAGAAAGCCACTGAATCTTCAACTCATAGAAGAGTGAAGCCAGACTTCTTGTTAACTACTAGTCTCGGCTCATCCTGGTGGTTAGAATCTTGTAACTACCCCGTCATAGCTGTTTTAAACTTCCTGTTACTCATGGGAACTTTAGCTCTGCATTTCTGATGAAGAAACATGAATTAAGTTTCCCAACTTTCAGATTAGGTTTATCGTCTTGCATTACAGTAGTTTTAAACCGATATTATATAAAGCCTATTGTTAGACAAGAATATAAAGGAATTATTGAGAAATGTTTCAGCCAATAAGCCAGAAATTCTATGTCATTAACTGAAGTCCTGGTTCTCTTATCCTATGTATTTTTCTCTCCACTCTTCCTTATGCTTTAAAAGAAACTTCATAAGGAGTATGCATTTAAAAACAGTAACTCCTCTTTTGGGGAAAAGTACAACAGGGTGAATGAGTAATTATTTCCTTGCAGGTGTATGTTAGTCTCAAAACAATAGTATCAAATAAATGTTTTTAAGACAGCTATATTTGTGATGACAAAGAAATTAACTGCATTTTACTGGAATGATCACTGCAAGCTTCCAACCATAGTAAAAAAGTCATAATTACTTTTGCAGCACAAACATCTTCATACCTACTGGGATATTCTTAAGAATGGAATTGTGTCAGCTCCTTTTCTGATGAATGTCTGGCAAAATCTTCTAAGACTCAGTGAATCATGAGGTTTAGCTGAATTATTCTTGATGTTCTCACAGAGAGTAATGTCCAGAATCATGCCCAGTTTTTGCAGTTCAGGAAGCTCTTACATTGTAAAAAAGGCATTAGGGTGAAAAGACTGTTGCTTTTCTTCCTAAATAACTAAATTCAGATCCATTTTCCTCTTCTGTGCAACTGCTTGTGAACTTAATGAAGAAAAATAACACCAGTGCAAACTAAATCACAGTTTTTCAGCAGCATTTCTCAACTGTCATTCATTCTCAGTGTGTTATATCCACAATGTTAAGAGCTGACTTCAAACCTTCCTTGAAATAAGAACACTGCTAAGTTGTTAGCAACTCTGGATGAAGATGCAAGCAAGGGCATTGTGCCTGCTAGTGCTCATTAGAACAATGTAGAGTGCAAATGTATTCCAAGTGCAGTGCCATTTTGGAAGAGGTGCTATGTGGATGGAGTGATAAGTGTATGGGGTTACACAGAAGGCAAGGTACTGGAAGGGTCAATTTTTCTTTGGAGATGCTCACGTAGTAGTTATTGCTGCAATACTTTGCTGTAAGTAGCCACCAGTGAGTCATACTGCAATTACTCCTCATGGAGAAATGTTAATTGGCTGGTTATTTGGTGAGTTCCTGCCTTCTGTGTAGGTGGTACAGGACATGGAGGAAAGCACAAGAAAGAGGAGAATCCGTGTTCCCCCTTCTTCCTCCATGAACATATTAGAATAAAGACAAATACCAGTGTTCCTGACTATGCTTGAGAAAGAAGTGTATTTCTGATGCCTCAGGAAAAAAGGATAAAGACTCATTTTGTTTTGAGCTGGTAGGAAGATCTTTTTGAAATATTTTGTGCTGTATTTATAACCAAAGACACTGTCTCTGTAGACACATTTGGGAGTTTCCAGTTAAAGGGTAGGATGAGGGCTGTGCTGTGTGGTTTCTCAGTCAAAAACCAAGTGTATGATCTTGATCGTGTGTGGAACTGAACCATGGCAGTGATCCAGGTTATAGGCTTTTAAGTATGCTGCTTTCAAATTTATAAACTCCTAAGAGTGGTGCTTGCTCCTATGGCTTGTTGTTAGATCACTTCCTCGCTCTGTTGCCATGGTAGTCTTTTGGCAGCAAAACCACATGTGCAAGCTATTGCTAGGAGAAACCCCCAAATTTCCTATATCAGGGAAGGAAGAGAAGCAGTCGTTAAAGTGGGAGAACTGTTTTGGTCTGTTGGATTTGTGCTTTTTGCATTGTTACATCAAAATACTGGTATGAGAACCATAAAGCATAGGAAGCAAGCTGAATTATCTCAGGACTTTGACAGGGGAGACATACTTGGTGTATCTCCTATCTGTTTTGTGCACCTCATAGGTGCTCATCCTGTTTAGCTTCTGGTTCATACCTATAACTACATGCAGTTCAGAGTGAAAGTGATTATGAGCCTGTATTAGTATTAACGAATGGGAAATAGGTCTCTAGAATGAAATACAGAATGCAGAGCAAATGCAGTTGCACCTTAAATACCTTGAAATTCCCAATCTTAGACATTTTCTTTCTTCCTTCTTTCCAATTCCTCTAATTTCCTTGAAGCTGATCAGTATGTGTGCAGACCACTTAAGCCTTTCCAAAGACTCTAAATTGAGGAGCACTTTAATAAATAGTCATCTACAGTTCATCTTGTAGTGCTGGCAGACCCTGGGAGAACTGTGTGCTGCTGCTCAGAATGTGAAGGGTGGTTGTTCAGTTTGCCTGATCTAAAAATGGAGTTTTTCTTCTTATCTCACAGTAGAAGCCCAAGAAAATGAAATAAATGCACAAAACTTTTTCATGTTTTCAGCCAGAACAATCCAAGAACATTAGAAAAAGTAGGACAAGGTGGCTGAAGTGTCTGACCACACAATACAGTCCCATCATCAAGGATGAAGTATTGCAAATTCTCCAGGAATACAGAAATGGGGGAATCATCAAGAAGAGTAGAAGAAAGTGACCTCAGCTTGCCTCTTCTCACACTTTTTTGCTTTATCTGGATCTTCCCATTTGTACATTCTGCTGAAACCTGTGACACCGTTCAGACTCAATGATGCCTGCTAGGTAGAGTTTTATTCTCTGTGTGAGCCTAGAAGTGCACATTAGGTTTAAATTTTATTTTATTTCTGTTTTTTAATATATTTTTTGCTTTGTTTTAAATTCAGATTCCAATACTTGGGCTGGGCTTTTAGTTGGTGATTTTTTGTTGGTTTTTTTTGTGTTTTTTTTTTTTTTTTAGAGATTCCTCGTCATTTTGTGTCAGAAGGTTTTAAAAAAATGTCTTCAAAGAATCACATGAGCTATAATTCATTCTTTGTACAATGCTACGTGTAGTTGTTTTATTTCAGAAGAATGTGGCTTTTAAGCTGGTTTTTAGAACTACTTTTCTGTTATTTTTCCTGTGATGGAAACAGGGTGCCAGATTTCACTCCCTTGGATCCACAACTCTCCAGAAATGAACCAGGTATTTTAGATGTAACTGAATGCAGAATTTAGCCTAGGTTGTGTAAAGCTCCAGGGAAATTCTATAGCTGTGTGGGAAACGTTTAACTTTTCTTGTGTTTTCCCATTCATTGCTCCTCCTCTTTCCTGTTCAGCTTCTAGGATTCTCCTCAAAGAAACTCGAGACATGTTTCTTTTAATACAACTATCCAGAAGCATAGGTGCAATGTTGGACTTTGTGCCTCTTGAAAGAAAGAATGAGTGTAAGTTCAAATTACTTCCAGTTCATGTGCCAGCGTTAGCCAAGTTGCCTCTGTGTATGAACAATAAAAGAAAAAAAATTGAAATAAATTATGATATAGCCACTATAATTTTCATTTGGCTAAAAGATCAAAAATAACATGATGTGGATTTTGATATAAAACAGGAAAATACCAGATTTTATTCTTTTAGTCATCAAGAAGGACATTGTTAGTTCTGAGTTTTCCCAGAAAACATCAGTGTTATAGCTCAAGTTAATGCTTTGCTCTCTGCTCTTACTTGGACACTGCTGTACTTCATGTTATTAAACTGTTTTGACTTATGATCAAAGTTGCTGCTTCCACAAATCGCCAGATGGCTGGCTGAAAGGATATATACAGTGGTTGTGGGATCTGCAGGCTGCAGCCCACATACATTTCCTACAGACTTTTAAAATTCCTCTTTATCAATGTTCTGGAAATATAGAGGATATAGCAAAGAGAGTCACATTCACTCTTTCTAATAGACACAAGATAGGAGTATTTTCTAATCATCTGATGATGGACAGAAAAAAGCAAACAAGCTGCAAAGTGCGTAGTTACGTTCAAATCTGCTGGTTTCTCCCAGTTTTTTGCTCTTACATTCCATTTCTTAGTTTGCGGCATTAAGGCAGGAGTGCATTAAGTACATCTGTCTAGAAGCTAAATGAAAACATGTGTAGCAACTTCAAATACTACAATTTAAGTGAACAGTGTCTGATGCATGTATGGCAAATTATGGTATTTCTGACCCTACTATGATAAAGTTGCGTTTGTTTTAATTTGGGGGCTTTGTGATCCAGTTTATTTAGAGATATTGAATTTGTATTCCCATGCTGATTTTTTTTTCCTGCATTTTCAATCAACTATTACTTTCCCTTCTCTGCTATATTCACTCTGATCAAATTACCATATGTACAAAATTCAGCTGCAAGATTTCTGGCTTGCCCTGGGTCCTGGGAACATACCACCCTCATTTTGATCTCTCTAAATTAGCTTCCTGTACAATTTCCTGTCAAGCATGAGTTTCATGAGATTTGTCCTTGAATGTGTGTGTGATCATCCCTTCTCACTGCAATGAAATTTTGGCTGCTTAACTAGCTGGAACATTTTCACCAAGCCTGCTTTCATAGGAGTAAATATTAATGAGATTTGTTTTTTTAAGTACTAACTCTCAGAAATGGAACTGTGGACATAGTTTAGGTTAACTCTTATGTGAGAATTCAAAGCAGGGGTTTCTGATATCCATGTGTTTGTGTGAAGGAATCTCTCCTTCCCCCCAACCTCTCCTGGCATCTTGTAAATTACTTTTCATATTGTTTATTGTGATCTAAACTTCATGAATCTTTTTACATCTAGATAACATAAAATGAAATTGCAGGAAGAAAGCAGTGTCTACCAGTTAACACCGCTGCAGGAATAGCTTTATCACAACTTGATGTGTGACTCAAGAGAAGACATTAATAAGCATTCTCAAATGCAAATGTTATTCTCTGAGGGATGAATCTTGAGGATGTTTTGTGTCTCACTGAGAGCCTTTCTGCTGCAAGATGTGTATCTCATCTGAAAAATCAGATAAATATGGTTTCCAACGAATCTAAAATCAGTAGCTCCTTTCAAAACTCTTTGCGATTTGTTCTTTGCTACTCTCTTTTGGGTATTATGAGATTTCATTATGTGGGTGGAGCAGGACTAAAAGTATAGATACGAAGTTCTAAAAAAATCTAGTTTCTCACTTCCCAATTTGTTTCTGAACTGAATTATCTAAGGCATATGTTCTCAGATTGAAGGTTTGCAGGGCATGAAGCAAATGCTGGCACGGGATGCTTCTGATGAGTGCCAGATGTCAGGTAAGAAGCAAAAAAGTTCAAAGAACCATCTCCAGGTAAACAAAGTAGTAATACCTGATTTTGAATAGTTTGATGAAAATGCTGATTAGGAAAAGCAGCAACTAAATAACTTTCAAAAACTCAAGAGAAAAAAATTCTTAACACCGAAATTTACATGAAATTATGTAATGTTAAGAAATAGTGTCTGGTATTTAGTGTTTTAAGCATAAAATCTCCTCTGATTTAATTTAAGTGTGGCTTCTTGAATGCATAGGGAGAGAATACAACACTTCATATAAGCAGTAAAAGAAAGTAGGGCTCAATATGCAATTTAGTATTTTATTTTTATGAAGATTTGGAAAGATTATTGATATATCTGTGTCTGGATAGGGCTGCTAGTAAAGAGGTGCACTCGAAGGCATTAAGGAGTTTTTGACTCTTTTGTTGACCGGTTCTGGGAGCTTCTCCAGACTGCTTGGGAAACTTGGCTGTGGGTTTTGCTGCATGGGCTGGAAGGAGCAGGGAGGTGTTTGGATTTTCAAAATGTATGGCAGACCAAGTCAATGGCTTATGCCAGGATGGGTCAGCTGAGAAAGCCGTTGGCTGAGACTATCAGGCGTGAGCTGAAAGAAGCTTGATTTACAGCTAGTTAGAAAAGTGATATATGTACAAAGATTACAAGTTCTGCCTGGCTATGTGATTTATAAAAAGTAGAGAACCGAGGAGTAGGTTCACTTTGCTGGTAACTCTTGTGTAAGTATCTGCAGTTATGCTAATGTCTTAGGAGTAGTGGTATATAGTAGAGAGCTGCTAAACAAGTTTCTGGTTCACTGTGAATAAGGATGTCAACAAAATCAGAGGGCTTAAAAGCAGATCATCTTCATTGCTGTTAGGGTAGTTTAATTATAGGCATCCTGACAGAGAGGGGAAGAAAGGAAGGAATGTGTACTAGGTTCAGCCAGTCATAGAGTGTCCCAAGAATAAACATTAATTGGCTGTTTAAAGCAGCAGTTTACAGGGACTAGCAAATAATCTAGTTTATATGTAAAGGAAAAAGACTTTTCAGACTGAAAAACTAATCTCTACCTCTTGCCCTTGCCATTGCTGCTGACATAAATGTTGAATATATGGGTTACAGCTGTGCAGATAGCCTCTCTTAGAAGAAATAATCACAGCTCCTGTGTTCTCTCCTATTTGTGGCTTTTTCAGTAACTGAAAGTCTTACAATGTGAGATTTTCTTTATGCCATCTTCGCTCACTGGCCCCTTTCCCCTCTCTGGGCCTCAGCAAAAAGCTGAAATTTACTTCTTTTATAGTAGAGGAAGAAATAGGAGGAGCCTTAGGGGGAGAGTGGTTCAGTAGGTATCAAAGAACAAAAAACCAGATAGATGATAGAAAGGATGAGGACAAAAGCGAACACAATTTCCAACTGTAGTTAATTTTCTGAATGGAGATGGAAGGAATTGTGCCCAGCTAGTTATGGAAAATATACCACATGCATTTTGAGAGAGAGCAGTTACAGCTTTACCCTCTTATCTTTTCCCTTTGAACTATCCTTTTGTCTCCCTCTATATTTAGCAGATGCACTGTGACAAGTGCTAGAAGAGGAGCTGTTACTTATCATTTAAGTCCAGAACTTGCTTCTGCCCTGTTATGGGTATGTGACCAAGTACCTAGAAATGTATCACACAGATCCCTTCCCACTTATTCCTACCTATTCTTAGAGGGAAGAAATTTCCCTCAGAGGAAAATTTGTTAGTGATTTAGAAATAATATCTGTGGGTTGGGTTGGTTTGTTTTTTTTTTTTTAAAGACTAATTATAGCTGCACTATCGCTCTCCTGCATTCTGAGTAGCATATCACTGTATTATCTACTAATTTTAGGTAAATATTGAATGTCTAATGGCTGTTGTTCCAGACTTTATGGGCCAAGCCAATACACTTTTATAGCCTAATTATTTTTTAATTTGTCTGCATATAGCCCAGGATTTGGTTCTGATTTGCCTCCACTTTACTAATTACGTTCTGATGAAAAGAATAACATGCGGAGAACAGCGATTCAAAAGTACAGTTTTCAGTTTGGATCCTGGTTTAATTCAACATTATTGCTACATTTTTTACATTTTTATGTCACTTTAACACTTATATGTGTCCATTATTGTAAGTCTTACTCTTGATTTATGCTAGTTTAGGGAGAATTATAATAGAACTGAAAAAGGTTGAATTAAACAGTTTAGCTGTACTGTACAAGTTTACCCTTTTGATTTGACAATAAAGGAGCTTACACAGTGGTAAATATTACAGTTTTTTTCTTTTATTTACTGATCTCCACTTTTAATCATGATTCAGGAATATAGTTTTCATGCAAGCATCCCCAAGCTACTCATCTGTCTGTCATTGACTGCTGAACTCTAAATACATATGCTAGACTATGGTTTTGAAGGTGGGATAGAGATTGTGAATTTTAAACTTTGAGGCCTGAGAGTGCTACTCAAACAGGTGGGATAGAGATTGTGAATTTTAAACTTTTTGAGGCCTGAGAGTGCTACTCAAATGTGGAAACTATTCAAGACATTATTGCCTCTGAATATGTATGTAAGAAACACCGCTAGCAAAATGTTGCAATCTTATGCTTAGATCTCGTGTGACAAAGCTTTCTGTAGACTGATGTCAGTTTAGCTGTCTAAATTCTGCTTAAACTGCTGTTCAGATAACTGCATCTTTGAATCTTTCCTTTAACCAATTTCTATCTCGTGGTCAGTGAAAGTGGTAATATTTTTCTTTTTACAGGATAATTAGTGTTTGTCTGATCTGCAGGTAGTCTGGTAAGACAGGTCATATGAATACTTCAACAGGTAATGATAAGGACAGTAATGTCATTTTATGCAAGAACAGACAAGACTGGAGAGGTGAAGAGTCTGACCAAAACTTGTACTGGGTGTTTGTGTGATACTGAAAATACTTCTTGCATACCTTTTTATTATTTCTAAATTGTTTCTTTTACTATGGCCAGAGAAAATCTTATCAGAAAACTTTTTTCCTTTTTTCCTTTTTTTTTTCCTGGAGACTAATATATCATTTAGCATAAGAAATTGGTTTAAATACATTAAAGGTTTTTTATCAGGCCAAACATTACAGGAAACAATTATCACTTAAGAAACGTTTTCCTCACTGACTGGCAGAACAGAGCCACTTTCCAAGTATATACTACTCAGGAAGCAATACCAGGTAGCTTAAATGAATTTGTGTTTCATTTGAAGGAGCAATTAAAAGCAAACCTTATCAGTCTTATGTATTTACAGTCAGTCATTTAGAATACATTTTAGAAGAAAGAAAAGGGCAGGCGGCAAAGCTAGTTAGGTTGTTGACTTGGAAAAGTGGATGCTAATGTTAAGTGATAGCTTTTATTTACTGTGTGAACATCAGTACGTAATACTTCAGTTCTTTGTTCTGTCATCATTTTCTTTCTTTATCTACTTCAGAAAGCAACTTAAATACAAATTTTACTTGAAGCACAGTGTTTCTTTTAAATACAAGATTGTTATTATTCACAAGTAAAACAATGAGATTTTGTTCCGATGTAGTAAATGTGTAGACAATGAGCAAGGAAAGCAAAACGCTTTTCTGAGAACTGGAACATAAAATTCATATGAGCTCATGATGGATAGACAGCTATTCTCAAGAGATGCTCTGTGTTTCAGTGGGAACCCATGACCTCTTTCCTAAGCGTTGGCCAAGTGCCCAGTAGGAAAACCAACTTTTTAACTATTACATGCTGTATTCATTTGCAAGCCATCATAATATTTAATTTTAAATTTAGGGTAAGAAAACATCTGGGGAAAGTAGTTCTGTGGGTGGACACTTAATAGTTCTTCATTATCTTACACATCTCTAAAGACAAATCATGTTCAACTAATATTTTTCCACACCATAACTGTAATTAAAACTTCTTGGGAAAAGAAAGGGGAAGTAAGTTTCTTGATAAAGTATGGTTATCAGAAAATCCAGAGAAACTCTGGAAGTTCCTACTGAAAATTAGCCAGCTAAACAAAATGATCTTTCTGTAAGACAGTTGGATTTCAAAAAATAGAAAAGTGTTCATCTTTATAAAGTCTTTTTCACTTTGTTCCTTTTTAAATGATCAGCACCAACTTGCAAAGCATGAGCTTTAATTCTTGCTCAAGAAAAGTAAAGCCAGTGGCTCTAATGAGTTGCTTCAGTGACCCTTCAGTAATATGGTCTGATTTGATCTCAAAGATCAAAAAGTTTCATTGCTTCCAGAAGACTGAAAACTCTTTCCTCATACAGAGGCAACCCTCCATGCAACTTTCAGCAGACTCATTTGATTTTAGCCTCAGGTCCCTCATTACATAGTCCCCTTTTCTTGACATCTTGATAGTTTGTTGCTCTGGCCAAACTCCAGCTGCATTTTCTTTGCTGGCTTTCACAACAGCAGCTGATTAGACAATGCCATCTACCTGCCAGCCTTTCTTCTAGGTTCAAATTTTTCACATGAGTTCTTTGTTTGGTTTGATTTTTTTCAATACTTTCCTTAACCTTCTTTAACTAAACCTAGTTTTACAACTGCGTAATAGTTAAGATCAGTACTGTTATCCTTTACTATGTGTGCTTGTAGTTAAGCCTGGAGAAGATAATTTCCTAAAGCGGCACTGCAGCAAATGCAAAACTATTGTGTTTAGCCTTTTATCATTTGTTTAATCTTTGATGGGTTTGATTTGGGTGTTTGGTTTTTGGTTGGATTTTTTTTTTCAGTAAAGCCCTCTGTGCTTCTGATTTATGTGCATGGTTTGGTACAAGATTCTTCCCCATCCAGAATGCATTTTCTCCTACAGTACAATGCAAGGCAAGGTCCATAAAAACTGACTTGAGCATTAGCGTACTTGTATTTTTGATGTCATCTTTCAATATGAATACCTATCTCTCTTCAACATAAAGAATGAATTTATGGACGTAAAACTTTGAAACTTCCCACTGAATTTATTTCAAAACAATAGCCAGTTTATCTTTGGTCTTTTAAGTATATAGGAAAACAGGAAGAGATGGCAGGAGTACTTTTTGTTGGCCAGAGGTGCCCTGAGGAGTGGAACAGACTGTCCTGTAACACAGTTCTCAAAGTATCGGTCAGCTTTTTTAGTTCCACATTGTTCCCAACTCAGTTTGGGTGTCATCTGGATCTAAATCTAATCCTGTCTGTTAAATTCCCCTGAGGTTTGAAATAAGGGGAAATTTTTAGCAAGAACCACTCTTGGCAGTTTAACAACAGTGCAGCAGTAACATACAGTGAGTCTTGTATCTGCTGGGCTATGCAGAAGGGCACACTTAGACCTGCTCTGAGAACATTCAAATTTCGCTTAAGCACAAGTCAGATGCTAGCCATTGCAACTACGTTTGGTTCACATAGCTATCCCTTATGAAAATATTCAGTGAAGCCATTATTTGACATACTTCTGAAATTAGTGGGGAAAGCGAAGAGATTTTCTGTTTACTGTTTTCCTTGTCTGATGCGGAAATGGAGTCTAGCTTCCAGTACTGAGGTCTGGGCACATCTGCTGGAAGATAGCAATCAATTTTCAGAATGGAAAATTTCCCCAGTATTCCAAGATGTTAAGACTCCTCATCTGTCTTGCATTTATAGGGAGTTTGTTTGTGTTCTGGCACTTCTGACATTGCTGAGTGCTTCAGGTTAATAGAAGCTAATTCCATGTTGAAATAGAGCATGTCTGTTAGAAAACAATCTCTAATTTTTTTTTTTTAAATAAAATATTTCAACAGAAGCTTATTCCAAGTGTTTTAAGAACCAAACAAACATAACATGCTTTATTTCTGGCTAAAAATCGTCTCTTTATAATTTCATGAGACTGAAATACTGCCTATCATATTTCCATTTCCTGGCCACTACTTACAGGATGGATTAAGTTGCCCTTTTACCTGGTTTTGACTAGGCTAGAAAGGCTGTACTCCTAAAACTTAACATTATTGCCTATAGTTCTTCTGATCATCCTTTATTCCTATTCCCCATCTCAAAACTGTCTTCATCTTTTTAGGACCCTCCTTAAAGTCTGGACATCAGCTGTGGACACAGTATTTTGTTGGCATGATACTTCAGCTACATACCGGTGTATAATCATTTTCTATTGATGCTCTAGATTCCAGTGCATAGGTGTCTGTTGATTACTTTTTGTCCTTTTTGCTCCCACCACTACAACAAGCACTTCATGGCTAGCTAATTATCCTTTAAACTTTTTAGTCCTAGCCAGTGTCACAGTTTGAGACAACACTTTTTGTATATTTATGGTTTTTTTTCTTAAATATATGACTTAACATATAATTTAAAAAAAAAAAGCCACATGGTGCTTGCAGATACCCAAACTAATGAGCAGTCCTGAAGAATCAAGATCAGCAAGCTGTCATCATTACCAGACCTCCACTCTTCTTATAATAAGCAAACTAAACTTTATGATCAGTAAAATGTTTGATATTTATGGCATCAAGAAATGGCTTTACAATTTTTTGTATGCTATGGAACACAGAAAATATGAGTGCATGTGCAGGTACATGTGCCATATTGGGCTTACGTTACTCTGTTTTCTAAATAAAAGAATAATGTGAACCAAATATGGCACATGAGCTTGCTTTGACTCCCCAGGGGTCTTCTCTCAAAATACACAATTATCCAACTCTATAAGGTGTGTGTTCAGTCTCTGATTCACTCTGATTATTGTGCAGCACTCAATAGCAAAGACATACATAAAATGAGTAGGGCTTGGAGTTCAAGCAGGAACATTTCTTGATAACCATGCTTTTAGTCTATGATTTTGTCAGAACCAAAGTGGAAAGTTAGCTGGAACATTAAGAAAGTCTTCCATATTCACCTGCAGAAGATCTGTTTCAGGTGGTCTGCGGAACACTTGCTCCACGTGCTACCCCTCAGCCCAGGCCACACATCCACTTTTGTTGGTTTCGGTTGTTTCATGTTGTTCTCATCCAAAAACATATTGCTGCCTTTAAAGTGAATGAGTTAACTGAACTGTTAAGAATGTTTTTCCATGTCTCATTTGAAGCCAAATTCTCCCTTGCTACATTTTTTAGTACGTGAACTTCTGTCTCCCAGTTGTCTCTCCTCCTTCCTGTCTTTTGGCATAGCTCAATGTGTGAATTATAATACTTGCCACTATATGACCAAAATACCATGAACTACACCTGACAAAAGCAGCAGTGAACTTGACACAAAAAACCATGAACCTATTTGTAAGGCAGAAACAGCAGGGACTTCACACTTTGTGTTTCTGTTGGTTGGTTGTTCTTTGTCTGCTGTGCAAATTCATTTAGCTTTGGTTACAAGCCACTGGGGTATTTTTGTTTGCTTGCTTTTTTTAATCAAAATTTATGCAAAATATCATATAAGGAGAACTCGATATTACATGGTAGCTATGGAGCTTTTCAATGGGAGTGAGACTAGAACAGGGCACCTAAAATTGACTCTGTTGCCCAGGTTAATGGGGACATAGGATAACCCTGATTAAGCAAAGCTCAGGTGTTGAAAAATGTGTGCTCTTCTGATCTCTAAATATATTGTAAGGAAAAGGCAATGCAGAAAGGATAGTGGAAGCTACTCCAACTACTGAATCAATACAAGAATATATTTACACAAGAGTAATT